>NC_134404.1:167234475-167331975 GCF_038048845.1 Mixophyes fleayi | reverse complement strand
GTCCCTGGCTTATCTGTATCAACTGATCTACTGTGTACCGACCCGGCTTGTCAATTAACCCTTCTCCTGCTGGGTCCCTGGCTTATCTGCACCGGCTGATCTACTGTGTACCGACCCGGCTTGTCAATTAACCCTTCTCCTGCTGAATCCCTGGCTTATCTACATCAACTGATCTACTGTGTACCGACCCGGCTTGTCAATTAACCCTTCTCCTGCTGAATCCCTGGCTTATCTGCATCAACTGATCTACTGTGTACCGACCCGGCTTGTCAGTTAACCCTTCTCCTGCTGAATCCCTGGCTTATCTGCATCAACTGATCTACTGTGTACCGACCCGGCTTTTCAGTTAACCCTTCTCTTCATTGTCCTTATTATCTCACTGTACTGTTGTTCCATGCCCTCCACGCCCTAATTCGTTATCATCTTCCACCTTTTCATTGTCTTCCTGCCTTTGTTCTTACCTGTTTTTCACTGTCCCCACTATCTCACTGTTCTGTTACTCTCTCTCCCTACTATGCCTCCCCGCTCTCACTCCATACCCATACTCTCCCCCCGCCCTACCTCTCCCGTTCCTCCCCGCCATCCCCCGCGCGCTGCTCATCTTGCTAACCTCATCCCCATTTCCCCCCTCTCCTATCCCCCTTTCTTCTGTGCCCTCTGGAATGCCAGATCCGTCCGCAACAAGCTGACTGCTATCCACGACCTCTTTCTATCCAACTCCTTTAACCTTCTTGCCGTTACTGAAACCTGGCTCTCCGATTCTGATACTACTTCCCCCGCTGCCCTCTCCTATGGTGGCCTCTCCTTCACCCACTCCGCCAGGCCTGGTGCCCGCCCTGGCGGTGGAGTTGGCCTCCTCCTCTCCTCCACCTGTACTTTTCGTGTCATTCCCCCTGAACCCTCCCTCTCCTTCTCCTCTTTTGAAGCTCACTCCATCCGCCTCTTCTACCCCATCCATCTCCGCGTCACTGTCATTTACCGCCCCCCTGGCCCCACCTCCCTCTTCCTTGACAACTTTGCTAGCTGGCTTCCTCACTACCTCTCCTCCGATCTCCCCTCGATCATTCTCGGTGACTTTAATATCCCCATCGACAACCCCACCTACCCTGCTTCCAGCAAACTGCTCACCCTCTCTTCCTCCCTTGGTCTCACCCAATGGACCTCCTCCTCTACCCACTGCCTTGGTCACTCCCTTGATCTTGTCTTCTCCTACCTATGTAATCTCGCCGACTTCTCCATCTCTCCCTTTCCTCTATCCGACCACCATCTCCTCTCCTTCTCTCTCTCCTCTTCTCCTGCTCCCCTCCCCCTGCCCAAACCTACTCTGTCCATACGCAACCTCGATGCTCTTGACCCTGCCTCTCTGTCCTCCTCTCTCGATACCCTCCTTTCTCCCCTTTCCTCCCAGGCCTGCCCCAACCAGGCGGTCTCCCTCTACAATCACACCCTCACCTCCGCTCTGGATGCGGTCGCCCCTGCCCACTCCGTCCACCCCCGCTGCTCCAAACCCCAACCCTGGCACTCCAAATTTACCCGCTTCCTCCAAAAATGCTCCCGTTCCGCCGAACGTCACTGGAGAAAATCCCGCTCCCTGGCTGACTTCCTCCACTTTAAATTCATCCTTTCATCCTACAGCTCTGCCCTCTCACTCGCTAAACAATCTTTCTTTAAATCCCTCATCTCTTCCCAGTCCTCTAACCCCCGCCGCCTCTTTGCCACCTTCAGCACTCACCTGGCCCCCTCCCCTCCCCCCACCCCCTCCTCCCTGACTGCCTCTGATTTCGCCTCCTTCTTCTCCTCTAAAATCGAGGCCATCCGACTTGAAATCTCCTCCTCCACTCTTTCTTCCACCCATCCCACTCTTCTGTCCTCCCCCCCCAACCACCTTCCCCTCCACTCCTTCCGTCCCACCACCGGCGAGGAAGTCCACTCTCTCATTTTATCCTCCCCCCCCACTACCTGCCCCCTGGATCCCATCCCCTCCCACCTTCTTCGCTCACTTTCCCCCACCACCTGCTCCCACCTCGCTCACCTCTTTAATCTCTCCCTCTCCACTGGCATCTTCCCCTCCTCCTTCAAACATGCTCTCGTATCCCCCATTCTTAAGAAACCTAATCTCGACCCCACTTCTCTCTCGAACTATCGCCCCATATCTCTTCTCCCTTTTGCCTCCAAAATTCTCGAGAGGCTCGTCTGCAGCCGTCTCACCTCCTACCTTTCTGAATACTCCCTCCTTGATCCTCTCCAGTCTGGTTTCCGCCCCCTCCACTCCACTGAAACTGCCCTGGCTAAAGTCACCAATGACCTCCTCTCTGCAAAAGCCAGGGGCCACTTCTCCCTTCTCATCCTCCTTGACCTCTCTGCAGCCTTTGACACCGTTGACCACCCCCTCCTCCTTTACACCCTCCAGTCTTTCGGCCTCTCCGGCCCAGTCCTGTCCTGGTTCACCTCTTACCTTACTCACCGTTCCTTCTCTGTCACCACCTCTGGGTCTCTCTCCCCCCCATCCACCCTTCCAGTCGGGGTCCCTCAGGGCTCTGTTCTGGGACCCTTACTCTTCTCTCTATACACCTCCTCCCTGGGTGAACTCATCAGCTCCTTCGGCTTCAGCTACCACCTTTACGCTGATGACACCCAACTATACCTCTCCTCTCCTGATCTCTCTCCCTCCCTCCTCTCTAGGGTGTCCGCCTGCCTCTCTGCCATCTCCTCCTGGATGTCCTCTCGATTCCTCAAACTTAACCTTGCCAAAACTGAGCTCATAGTTTTTCCTCCCTCTCATACCCCATCCCCTTCTGACCTCTCCATCACTGTCGACAACACCTCTATCTCCCCTGTCCCCCAACTTCGCTGCCTTGGTGTCATCCTCGACTCCTCTCTCTCCTTTGGCCCCCACATCCTCTCTCTTGCTAAATCCTGCCGCTTCCAGCTGCGCAACATCGCTCGCATCCGGCCCTTCCTCTCCCAAGATGCCACCAAATGCCTTATCCACTCTCTGATCATCTCCCGCCTGGACTACTGCAACCTCCTCCTCACTGGCCTCCCCCACTCTCATCTCGATCCCCTTCGATCCGTCCTTAACGCTGCAGCTAGGCTTATTTTCCTCTCTTGCCGCTCCTCTTTTGTCTCCCCCCTCTACCTAGCCCTTCACTGGCTCCCATTCCCCTTCAGAATCCTCTTTAAGCTCCTCACACTCACCTACAAGGCCCTCGCCAACTCCACTGCGCCCTACATCTCCACCCTCCTCTCTATTCATGCTCCATCCCGCCCTCTCCGTTCTGCCTCTGACCGTCGCCTCTCTTCCCCCCTTATAACCTCCTCCCACGCGCGTATCCAAGACTTCGCCCGCGCTGCCCCCCTCCACTGGAACAAGCTCCCTCCCTCCATCAGAACTTCCCCTAATCTGTCCAGCTTCAAACGGGCCCTAAAAACCCACCTTTTTCTTAAAGCTTTCTGTCTCCCACTTAACTTCCTACCTTATCTTCTGCCTCTGTCCCCCTACTCTCACTCTCTCCCCTGCGTCTCTCTGTCTGTCCACCCCTCCCCTTAGATTGTACGCTCCTCTGAGCAGGGCCATCTCTCCTCCTGTTTCCACCACTTCTAACTCTGCTCTCCAGCTACATAGCCCTCCTCCTCGAGGGTCCTCCACCCCACGTCCACTCTCGCTCCCTCCTCCCCCCTTGGGGTCTCCCTGTCTTCCGCGCCCTCCTCCCCCTTCCCCGCCCTCTCTAGCTGTGCATTGAGCGTACTGAGTTGCTGTGTTTACTGTACTATGCTGTCTCCCATTGTATTGTGATTTTGTTTGTCTCTGTACGGCGCTGCGGATGCCTTGTGGCGCCTTATAAATAAATATTAATAATAATAATTAATAATAATAGGAGGAAACAGGTATCCCAACCTGAACTCCCATGACATCGTCATGACGTCCACTGCCACCGCTAAGGGGTCACTTGCCCTTGCGCAGAACCTGTGAACCTTTCTGTTGTGTCTGGAGGCCCTGAGATCTATGTCCGGAAGACCCCATTCTGAACCAGGGACTGGAAAATTTTCGGATGGAGTGACCACTCCCCCGGTTCTGGCCAAACCAAAATTTGGCCTGCAATATTCATTGCAGCTGCACTCCTGGTTCCTCCCTGCCTGTTGACATATGCCACGGCCGTGGCATTGCCTGACTGAACTCTGACAGTGTGGCCCTGGAGGAGGGACTGGGCCCCCCGGAGGGCCAGTAGAATTGCCTTTAACTCCAGCACGTTTATGGATAGGGCTGATTCCTGAACCGACCAAAGTCCCTGGAGCCTGAGGTGCAGGATTACCGCCCCCCCCAACCTTTTAGGCTGGTGTCCGTCGTGGCTATGATCCAAGACCATGGAGCGAAACACCTGCCCACTGTCTTGTGATCCCGAATCAGCCACCACTGAAGTGAATCTCTCACCCTGGAGATAGAGAGATTTTCTGGAGATCCAAACATAGGTGGGAACCTGACCATTTTGTCCACAGATCCCACTGAAGACATCGAGAATGGGCTCGACCGAAGGGGATGGTCTCTAAGGAGGCCACCATTTTCTTCAGCAGCCGCATGCACAAGTGCATTGAGGGGCTGAGAGAGGACAAGACCTGAGTAGTAATACTCTGAATAGAACTGATCTTCTCGACAGGTAGGAACATCCTTTGCTGGCTGGTGTCCATAATAAGCCCTAGGAAAACCATGCGTTGACACGAAACCGGCTGGGATTTCCTTAAGTTTAATAGCCATCCATGGCCCTCGAGAACCGCCAAGGTGAGGGATAAGTGATGACGTAAGCAATTCTCCTTGGAAGATTTGATGAGCAGGTCGTCTGAATAGGGCACGACCTGAACTCCTTGAAGGGAAGACATGCTGCCATAACTGACATGATCTTCGTGAAAATCCCTCGGTGCCGAAGGAAATGGCCCGAAACTGATAGTGGAAGGATCCCACCGAGAATCTTAGAAGAGACTGATGTTGGATCCAAATGGGAATCTGGAGATATGCATCTTTTATGTCTATGGATGCCATAAACTGATTCTTTAGGGATTCCATCCGAAATTTGTCCACCCGTAAGTGCACATTGAGGCCCTTTAAGTTTAGGATGGGACGAAAAAGAGCCGTCCGGCTTCTTGACCAGAAACAGGTTTGAATAAAAACCCCTGTCCCTTCTGGTAATCTAGGACCCTGCAGATAACTCTTTGAGAAAGGAGAGAGGCAACACAATCCTGTATCGCCTGCCTTCTTGATGGATCTCGGGGGAGCGGGGTCATGAAGAAGCGATGTGGAACCGGGCCCAGCAGGTCTATCCTGTAACCCTCTGATATAATGCCCCGAATCCAAGAATCTTGGGAGGACGCTGCCCACTGTTCCTGAAGCAAAGACAGACGTCCCCCCACTGGCGCCCCTTCCAGGAGAACAGAGTGGTCGTCAGGACGCATGCTTTTCCTGGGTCTTGGAGGCCTGGCGTCTAGCTGCAAACAAGGATCTCCCCCTGGCAGAGGAGCCTCGAGAATTGTGCTGTCTGCCTCTAAAGGACTGTCCTCTAGGAAGGAGGTCCCCCAAAAAAGTCTGACGAAAGGAGCTGACCCGAGGGTTTCGGCTCCTGCTAGGGAATTCCGGCAAGGAAGTGCTTTTGCCCCCCTTTGCTTGGGAGATCAGGGTATCCAATTCCGGACCGAACAAACCTGCTGCAGAAAAAGGAATGGTTTCCACTGACTTTTTTGATTCCGCATCTCCTTCCCAGTATTTCAGCCATAACGTTCTTCTTGCTGAAATAAATGCAGCCTGAATAGAAGAGGATACAGCCGCTGTGTTCCGGGTCGTCTCATAAAGGGACCCCAATGCCTCCTTCAAATGCAAAGCCAGGGGAAGTAAATCAGAGTCCTGCAAGGCCTCTGCTAGCTGGTCTGTCCATGCTTCCATGGCTCTAGCCACCCAAGCCGAAGCAAATGTGGGCCTAAACGAAGAACCCGCAGCCGTAAATATAGATTTCAGCTGGGATTCCACTCTGCGGTCATTGACATCCTGCAGAGATGCAGAACCTGAAGCTGGGAGTAAAGTGTGCTTGTCCAATCGGGTTATGGAATATCCACTTTTGGAATACTCTCCCAGCGAACGACATCTTCCTCCTGCAATGGGTACAGGGAAGAGAACCTTTTGGGAACAGAAAACCTCTTATCAGGCTGTTTCCAGGCTCCTTCTGCAATATCCTTAAGTTCTACGGAAGGGGGAAAATGGATAGCCTTTCTTTTGGCCTTCTTAAAGAGACTTCTGTCTCTAGGAGTAGTATCCTCCGGTTCTGGGAGGTCCAACTCTTGTCTCACTGCTAAAACCAAATCATTACTAAATTGGCTTTTAGAGCTTTCTTCCTGTCCCAAAGGTTGAACCTGGTCAGGATCAGAAATAATTTACCCCTCTTCCTCTGAAAACTGCTCAGAGTCTGAAAGGACCCTAAGGGTATTATCAGATGTAGGCCTTCTTCTTTTAGCAGACGGAATGTTTGGGGATTGAAGTAACTGGTTTAGTTTATCCAAACCCTTTATAAATGCTGTAGACCATGCCGGTTCTGTGGCAACAGGGGCTAGGTCTGTATGAGAAGAGGAAGGTCCTGGTATAGACGTTCCAATAGAACCTGTGGTAACAGGGAGGCCCAACTGAGTACTAGAATTATTAGCCACCGAAGTAGCCACAGTAGATAGCAATTGATTAGATAGAAAAACCATCTGTGCTAAAGAGGAAACCGACTGTGTCAGGGAGGTCACCCAGGCCGGTTCCTCCATCAGTGGGGCTGAAACATGCTGGGTTTGTGCAGGGGGGGCCCCTGCCTCGTAGACAGAGAAGAGCGCCAACGGGTCCTTCTGCCCACAAGGTAATTTTACATTACATTTAGAACATGTAAAATATTTTGCAATAGGGCCCTTTCCCTTATCTGATATGTTTAATAAAGGAAGGCACACCAAACACAAAGACTTAAATTGATAAATTTAGCTGAGTAGAGAGAGAGAGATAAATGTGTGGAGAGAAAAGTGTAACTACAAGTAATCAACTAATCTACATATAAAAGTTGTACTTGTAATATTTTAAACACAAAATAATACCTAAGCAAGTAGGAGAACTATAACATAACCCCTACTAGCTCACTTGTATATGTAGCAATACAGAATATGTGTTTAAATAAATCTGATACTTAGCCCATAGGCCCAACAGGGGAGAAGTCCAACAGCAGTATCCTGGTGCCTGCTCCCTCAGATCAGTTCTCTCTTCCCGGGGTTCTCCTTGGCGCCAGAAGACCGGGTTAGACCATCTCTCTCTCTGGAAGGAGGGGAACTCTATTTGTTAGCTCCCCCCCTTCAGTAATGCTGCCTCTGTTAGCGATTCTTCCATAAAAAATAAGAGGCATTTAAAGGCAGAGTAGTGGAGACCTCCAGGGAAGGTCTCCACAGCAGATAATACCTTATGCCCCCTCCTATGCATGAGAGGGGATCCAGGTATAGCCCCCTTCTTTTTCAGCCACCGCAGCACTCCTGTGCCGAAATCCAAGATGGCCACCGTTATGTGAAATGTCCGATAACCGGCGCTCTATGCCTGCAGTGGCAGCGCCGGTTATCGGGGAGGCTCCAGGAGTAACAGTGGTCCGTGAGACCGCTTGTCACTCCCAATTCAAGCACTTGTTTCTTCTGTCCCTGTCAGTGAGAGCCGCTGGCTCTCATCTGACAGGGGAAAGCCTCCGCTGCTCTGCTGTGAGTGTGTTCTCTATAGTAGAACACACTCCAGTGCTGCCATCTGTGAAAAAACCACAAAAGAATAAAATAAAATTGTAAATTTAAACTAAGCACTAAAAAACACTGCCCAACTCCAAGGGCACCTAACAAAAACTGAGGAGGAAGAGGCGGGGGGATTGTAGAGGGGAGGGATCTGTAGGCAGTACTAAAGTTAACAAGTTAGGTGCCAACTACCAAGCTCCCCTCCACAACCCATGGTAAGCAGTGTCCCCCAGACTGGATGAAAGAGAAAACAAAATTAAAAAGGTACGCTTTCTATCTAGAGAGAGAAAATGTATGCAATAATAACATATAACATTTTTTTTCAAACAGAATGCTGCTTTCACAAGGAGGAGGCCCAGGAGAAGGTGGGGAGCAGATCCCAGGTCCCTGAAGAAAAATGTAAGGATTGAATTTAACAATATAGTACTATATCTTAATGTGCTGTTTCTTTAGAACAGTATAGGCCACATAAAATATTGTTTTGGTAATTCCTTAATAGCCAAGACAAATGCTACTATTATACAGATATTTTAATCAATGACCATAAAAACTTTTTGACCTTAACTAAAACAACCCCATCTCAACTACAGCTGCATGTGCCTCCAAAATGCAGTTCTCTGGCTAGTATTGGGTTAAAAATAAGAGCAATATTTAGGATAATTTATAGTAATGTAGTGCTCGAGAAATGTGGGACCAAACTACATCCATAGAGCAAAAATATATTTCTAATATGTAATAATGTTGTGATGCTTAACTATAGTATTTAATATTTTTTTACCAGATGCAGAACCAACACCTCTGCCTATTTTAGTCTCAAAAATATAAAAAAAAACTGAAAAAAATTTAAACGTTTTTTGATCAATTAATAAAATACTATTGGTAATTTAATTTATTTTTGGTTAAAATTGTTTAAATGTTTAATGAATTGTCTATTTCTATAACATTTCTAAAGAAAAATGTTGTCTTTGCTTATTCATGAAAATCAAATGTGTAATAATGATACATATTTGATAGGAAAGACTGTGTAGGTTAATGAGGTAATGCAGTTAAAGGGCTAATATTAGTTAACTGTCAGGAAGCAGCAGTGTTTTTAACTAATAACAGTAACTAAGGAAATGTATGAAAGTGCGTTCTGATGTGAATTTGTAGTTAATACACATGTAGAAAAAGATGAAAAAAACACGTTTATGCAATTACGCTTGCGGTAGAATTACATGACTTAAGTTATTTGCTACCCTATTCACATTGTAATGTATCTTATGAAATGTGTGGATTTGAATATGGGCACACGTACACACAAGGTCCGTGCTCTTTTTTTTTTTTAACACACAACTTACGTACAAGTTGTGTTCCAATTTGAATCAGGCCCTGTATGCCTCCAGTTCCATAGTAACATTTTGTGGGAGGGTCCAGCGATGCCAGTGTATCCTTCTTCAGAATGACGAGTGAATTGGTGTCACTCACCGGACTGTGAGTGCTACTTCTCGTGTGTTTAGGAACCGTGGCCGTCCACCATCCTGAGGGTCTGCGCATGTGCAGCCCTTTCAAACCTTCAGTACATGTTCCTTTTAGTTAATTGGCTGATCAGGCAACACTCCCTATTTAAAGCACCTGTGGTCAATACCTCGTGGCCTGATCTTGGAGTCTCATTCCCCATGAGCCTCTGAAGGTGTTCCTGTGTTTCCTTGTGTATTCAGCTCCTGCTGATTCCTGTTGTTCGTTTGTGGTTTCCAGACCACTTCAACTCTTCTGTGTTTCATCGTGACTGCACCAGCTGATTCCTATCCGCTGCCTCTGTGCTTCTACAGTTTCCAGTCCACTTCAACTCTCCTGTGTTTCATCGTGACTGCACCAGCTGATTCCTATCCGCTGCCTCCGTGTATCTACAGTATCCTGCTTATCTCAACTCTCCCGTGTTTAATCGTGACTGCACCAGCTGATTCCTATCCGCTGCCTCCGTGTATCTGCAGTGTCCTGCTCATCGCAACTCTCCAGTACTCCTCGTGTCTGCAGCTAGCCGATCCCCTGTCCCCGTGCTTCTACAGTGTTTCTGCTTGTGTCAACTCGCCTGTCTGCATCGGATCAACGCTCCGCTGCTTTCATCTCGGCTAGACCGCCTCTACTCTCCTGTGTTCTCCGGGTGTCCAGTTCTATATACTACTGCTTCCCGAGTATTGTTTATATCCTTGCGGGTCTACCTACTGTGCGCTGCACCTACTTGGTTACCGCTTCCACCCTCCTGGGACTTCGTATCCTGCCGGCCTCCAGCCGTTCAGGTATCCCTGCACTTCTTTCTGACAGCCTGCTCTCCTGAACCACGGTATGCATACTTCTCATTGACTGTGCTGGTGTATTGCATATCTAGCTGGACTGAGTTGTTCTCCTCTCGAGTTTCCTATCCACTGAGACTATTGCCATCATTTGACTTTGTTACCTTTTAGCCTGGATAGTTCTTGTGACTCTGTATATTTGTGCAGTGCTGCTCAGTTATTACTATTTTGTGCATATCATCGTGGGATCAAGTTCAGTGTGCCCATGTATACTCTGCATTGCATTTATCTCCCCGTGCTCCTCCTCACATATATATTTCAGTGGTACAACTTGCTAGAGGCAGACCACTGTTCCCTGTTTCCTGAGTCACCAGTTTCCAGTATCCTTTCACATAGCAGTGGTACAACTTGCTAACGCAGACCACTGACTTCCCGGATACCTTCACCTGGATTCCGTTCCCTCACCTAGACAGCGGTACAACTTGCTATACGCAGACCGCTGACTTTCATCACCTCCTCGTTATTTCTGGACATTCCTCCTCACTATAGCAGTGGTACAACTTGCTACCCGCAGACCACTGACTACCCTCACGTTTCCTTGTCCATCCAGTTCCTCGTGTACAGTTATCTATATATTACCAGTGCTGCTAGTCATAGACTTTCCATGAGCATTCTCTTACCATCTGCTGTCTCCTGTTCCGTGATCACCCCGCTACCAGAGTACCATATTACCACCTATACTGCTCTGGTAAGTCCATCATCTGGTGATACCTGGGTAAAGACTCCTAGTGCCCGTGACAGTAAGATCAGGCCATGACAGACCCAGATTCGGAACCTACAGCTAAAGAGATGCTGCGGCATCTGGTTACCCGTATTGAGCAACAGGAAGTTCGCCAACGGCATTTGCTGCGGTGTTACCAGGCGTTAGCCTCCCAAAGAACGTCTGTGCAAAATATCACAGCTACTGTTGATGCTCCTGTGCCTTCCTCCGTTTCCCCAGTGCCATCCCAGGTGTCTACGGCTTCTACGCTTCACCTGCCTACTCCGTCAAAGTATGATGGAGACCCCAAAACATGTAGGGGTTTTCTTACTCAATGCTCAGTTCATTTTGAGCTCCAACCTCAAAATTTCTCTACTCATCGTTCCAGAGTGGCCTATCTTATTTCATTGTTTTCTGGACAAGCTCTCGCATGGGCTTCCCCTCTGTAGGAAAGAAACGATCCATTATTACAGGATAGTGCCAAATTTATTTCCACGTTCGGAAGTGTATTCAATGAACCAGGTCGTGTTATTTCCGCTGCATCCAGCATTCTCCGTCTTCGCCAAGGATCTCGCACTGTGGCTCAGTACGTCATTCAATTTCGGATACTAGCCTCTGAACTTTAGTGGAACGCTGAGGCACTGATCGCCGCCTTCTGGCAGGGGCTTTCCGATAAAATTAAAAACGCACTGACCTCACAAGAAGTACCCTCCTCTTTGGATGATTTGATTTCCCTTTGCCTTCGTGTAGACATGAGGTTTCGTGAGAATGATTCCGAAAAAGTAACTTCCTTCAAAGCGCCTCTTCGCTCGGTACCTCAATTTCACCCAGCTTCATCTCCGGTGATACCCATGGAGATAGGTCGCTCCAAATTAACTTCAGAGGAGAGGGACCGAAGAGTAAAAAATAGACTTTGTATCTATTGTGCTCATTCCACGCATATGCTCAATTCTTGTCCCAGGAAATGCCGGGCTCTAACCAATACTGGGGAAATAAGGTTAGGGTTCCTGGAGTCCTCTCCTTGTTCTACGAAATTAAAAGTCTGTGCTTTTGATGTTTCAGTTTCCTTTGCTACCAAATCCTTTAAGTCCCAAGCACTTATTGACTCTGGAGCTGCGGAAAACTTTATTTCTGAATCCCTCGTGAATCAATGGTCCCTACCAGTGATTACTTTAAAGACACCTATTACTGTGACTGCTATTGATGGATCACGTCTTATCAATGGTCTCATCACCCAGAGTACGTCTCCAGTAACGCTTCAGATTGGTGTGCTACACCAAGAAGAAATTTCGTTTTTAATTCTTCCTGTTACTACAAGTCCGATTGTATTAGGCCTTCCATGGCTTCAACGTCACTCTCCCCAGATTGACTGGCACACTTCTCAAGTTACGTCTTGGGGAGCTGAATGTCATCATCGTTGTCTCTCTCAAGTTGTTCCATTCAAAATACAGCAGTCGTCTATTTCACCGGGTCCACCAGGTCTCCCTCCACAGGATCCTTCATCTACGGATCTGTGCGATAAGGTTCAGTCTGAACGCCTTCCTCCTCATCAGGCGTTCGTGACGTCCTCGGACGTTGAAGATGGATCTCAGGAGTCATCTTCAAAAAGTCAAGTGCTTGTGGTTTACGGTCACCATCCGTCTTTTCCGGAATTTCCTGCCCTCCCTCCCACCCAAGTTCCTGCTGTAGAGACTGTTTGCCAAACCTTCAAAAATATTTGGTCTCAGGTCAAAACCTGTTTAAAGAAAACATCTGCCAAATATAAGTCTTTTGCAGATAAAAAGAGGCGGGCTATTCCACCACTGAAAATTGGAGATCGTGTCTGGTTATCTACCAAAAATATTCGTTTGAAGGTCCCATCTATGAAATTCGCTCCTCGATTTATTGGTCCATATAGGATCATTCAAGTGATAAATCCAGTTTGTTTCAAACTTCTACTTCCTAAGAATCTTCGTATTTCCAACGCCTTCCATGTGTCCTTACTCAAACCTCTCATCATCAACCGTTTCTCGGTCCCTCCTTCAGCACCTCGGCCAGTTCAAATTCATCAGGAGGAAGACTTTGAGATTACTCATATATTGGATGCAAAAATTTCGCGAGGAGTTCTTCGTTTCCTCGTTCATTGGAAGGGCTTTGGTCCTGAGGAGCGTTCTTGGATCAAAGCTGAAGATCTCAACGCTCCAGCTCTTCTTAAGAAGTTTTATTCCAAGTTTTTCAGACAAACCCGGTTCCAGGTGTTCTTTGCCCACCTTTAAAAGGGGGGGTACTGTCACTCACCGGACTGTGAGTGCTACTTCTCGTGTGTTTAGGAACCGTGGCCGTCCACCATCCTGAGGGTCTGCGCATGTGCAGCCCTTTGAAACCTTCAGTACATGTTCCTTTTAGTTAATTGGCTGATCAGGCAACACTCCCTATTTAAAGCACCTGTGGTCAATACCTCGTGGCCTGATCTTGGAGTCTCATTCCCCATGAGCCTCTGAAGGTGTTCCTGTGTTTCCTCGTGTATTCAGCTCCTGCTGATTCCTGTTGTTCGTTTGTGGTTTCCAGACCACTTCAACTCTCCTGTGTTTCATCGTGACTGCACCAGCTGATTCCTATCCGCTGCCTCTGTGCTTCTACAGTTTCCAGTCCACTTCAACTCTCCTGTGTTTCATCGTGACTGCACCAGCTGATTCCTATCCGCTGCCTCCGTGTATCTACAGTATCCTGCTTATCTCAACTCTCCAGTGTTTCATCGTGACTGTACCAGCTGATTCCTATCCGCTGCCTCCGTGTATCTACAGTATCCTGCTCACCTCAACTCTCCCGTGTTTCATCGTGACTGCACCAGCTGATTCCTATCCGCTGCCTCCGTGTATCTGCAGTGTCCTGCTCATCACAACTCTTCAGTACTCCTCGTGTCTGCAGCTAGCCGATCCGCTGTCCCCGTGCTTCTACAGTGTTCCTGCTTGTGTCAACTCGCCTGTCTGCATCGGATCAACGCTCCGCTGCTTTCATCTCGGCTAGACCGCCTCTACTCTCCTGTGTTCTCCGGGTGTCCAGTTCTATATACTACTGCTTCCTGAGTATTGTTTATATCCTTGCGGGTCTACCTACTGTGCGCTGCACCTACTTGGTTACCGCTTCCACCCTCCTGGGACTTCGTATCCTGCCGGCCTCCAGCCGTTCAGGTATCCCTGCACTTCTTTCTGACAGCCTGCTCTCCTGAACCACGGTATGCATACTTCTCATTGACTGTGCTGGTGTATTGCATATCTAGCTGGACTGAGTTGTTCTCCTCTCGAGTTTCCTATCCACTGAGACTATTGCCATCATTTGACTTTGTTACCTTTTAGCCTGGATAGTTCTTGTGACTCTGTATATTTGTGCAGTGCTGCTCAGTTATTACTATTTTGTGCATATCATCGTGGGATCAAGTTCAGTGTGCCCGTGTATACTCTGCATTGCATTTATCTCCCCGTGCTCCTCCTCACATATATATTTCAGTGGTACAACTTGCTAGAGGCAGACCACTGTTCCCTGTTTCCTGAGTCACCAGTTTCCAGTATCCTTTCACATAGCAGTGGTACAACTTGCTAACGCAGACCACTGACTTCCCGGATACCTTCACCTGGATTCTGTTCCCTCACCTAGACAGCGGTACAACTTGCTATACGCAGACCGCTGACTTTCATTACCTCCTCGTTATTTCTGGACATTCCTCCTCACTATAGCAGTGGTACAACTTGCTACCCGCAGACCACTGACTACCCTCACGTTTCCTTGTCCATCCAGTTCCTCGTGTACAGTTATCTATATATTACCAGTGCTGCTAGTCATAGACTTTCCACGAGCATTCTCTTACCATCTGCTGTCTCCTGTTCCGTGATCACCCCGCTACCAGAGTACCATATTACCACCTATACTGCTCTGGTAAGTCCATCATCTGGTGATACCTGGGTAAAGACTCCTAGTGCCCGTGACAGTAAGATCAGGCCATGACAGACCCAGATTCGGAACCTACAGCTAAAGAGATGCTGCGGCATCTGGTTACCCGTATTGAGCAACAGGAAGTTCGCCAACGGCATTTGCTGCGGTGTTACCAGGCGTTAGCCTCCCAAAGAACGTCTGTGCAAAATATCACAGCTACTGTTGATGCTCCTGTGCCTTCCTCCGTTTCCCCAGTGCCATCCCAGGTGTCTACGGCTTCTACGCTTCACCTGCCTACTCCGTCAAAGTATGATGGAGACCCCAAAACATGTAGGGGTTTTCTTACTCAATGCTCAGTTCATTTTGAGCTCCAACCTCAAAATTTCTCTACTCATCGTTCCAGAGTGGCCTATCTTATTTCATTGTTTTCTGGACAAGCTCTCGCATGGGCTTCCCCTCTGTAGGAAAGAAACGATCCATTATTACAGGATAGTGCCAAATTTATTTCCACGTTCGGAAGTGTATTCAATGAACCAGGTCGTGTTATTTCCGCTGCATCCAGCATTCTCCGTCTTCGCCAAGGATCTCGCACTGTGGCTCAGTACGTCATTCAATTTCGGATACTAGCCTCTGAACTTTAGTGGAACGCTGAGGCACTGATCGCCGCCTTCTGGCAGGGGCTTTCCGATAAAATTAAAAACGCACTGACCTCACAAGAAGTACCCTCCTCTTTGGATGATTTGATTTCCCTTTGCCTTCGTGTAAACATGAGGTTTCGTGAGAATGATTCCGAAAAAGTAACTTCCTTCAAAGCGCCTCTTCGCTCGGTACCTCAATTTCACCCAGCTTCATCTCCGGTGATACCCATGGAGATAGGTTGCTCCAAATTAACTTCAGAGGAGAGGGACCGAAGAGTAAAAAATAGACTTTGTATCTATTGTGCTCATTCCACGCATATGCTCAATTCTTGTCCCAGGAAATGCCGGGCTCTAACCAATACTGGGGAGATAAGGTTAGGGTTCCTGGAGTCCTCTCCTTGTTCTACGAAATTAAAAGTCTGTGCTTTTGATGTTTCAGTTTCCTTTGCTACCAAATCCTTTAAGTCCCAAGCACTTATTGACTCTGGAGCTGCGGGAAACTTTATTTCTGAATCCCTCGTGAATCAATGGTCCCTACCAGTGATTACTTTAAAGACACCTATTACTGTGACTGCTATTGATGGATCACGTCTTATCAATGGTCTCATCACCCAGAGTACGTCTCCAGTAACGCTTCAGATTGGTGTGCTACACCAAGAAGAAATTTCGTTTTTAATTCTTCCTGTTACTACAAGTCCGATTGTATTAGGCCTTCCATGGCTTCAACGTCACTCTCCCCAGATTGACTGGCACACTTCTCAAGTTACGTCTTGGGGAGCTGAATGTCATCATCGTTGTCTCTCTCAAGTTGTTCCATTCAAAATACAGCAGTCGTCTATTTCACCGGGTCCACCAGGTCTCCCTCCACAGGATCCTTCATCTACGGATCTGTGCGATAAGGTTCAGTCTGAACGCCTTCCTCCTCATCAGGCGTTCGTGACGTCCTCGGACGTTGAAGATGGATCTCAGGAGTCATCTTCAAAAAGTCAAGTGCTTGTGGTTTACGGTCACCATCCGTCTTTTCCGGAATTTCCTGCCCTCCCTCCCACCCAAGTTCCTGCTGTAGAGACTGTTTGCCAAACCTTCAAAAATATTTGGTCTCAGGTCAAAACCTGTTTAAAGAAAACATCTGCCAAATATAAGTCTTTTGCAGATAAAAAGAGGCGGGCTATTCCACCACTGAAAATTGGAGATCGTGTCTGGTTATCTACCAAAAATATTCGTTTGAAGGTCCCATCTATGAAATTCGCTCCTCGATTTATTGGTCCATATAGGATCATTCAAGTGATAAATCCAGTTTGTTTCAAACTTCTACTTCCTAAGAATCTTCGTATTTCCAACGCCTTCCATGTGTCCTTACTCAAACCTCTCATCATCAACCGTTTCTCGGTCCCTCCTTCAGCACCTCGGCCAGTTCAAATTCATCAGGAGGAAGACTTTGAGATTACTCATATATTGGATGCAAAAATTTCGCGAGGAGTTCTTCGTTTCCTCGTTCATTGGAAGGGCTTTGGTCCTGAGGAGCGTTCTTGGATCAAAGCTGAAGATCTCAACGCTCCAGCTCTTCTTAAGAAGTTTTATTCCAAGTTTTTCAGACAAACCCGGTTCCAGGTGTTCTTTGCCCACCTTTAAAAGGGGGGGTACTGTCACTCACCGGACTGTGAGTGCTACTTCTCGTGTGTTTAGGAACCGTGGCCGTCCACCATCCTGAGGGTCTGCGCATGTGCAGCCCTTTGAAACCTTCAGTACATGTTCCTTTTAGTTAATTGGCTGATCAGGCAACACTCCCTATTTAAAGCACCTGTGGTCAATACCTCGTGGCCTGATCTTGGAGTCTCATTCCCCATGAGCCTCTGAAGGTGTTCCTGTGTTTCCTCATGTATTCAGCTCCTGCTGATTCCTGTTGTTCGTTTGTGGTTTCCAGACCACTTCAACTCTCCTGTGTTTCATCGTGACTGCACCAGCTGATTCCTATCCGCTGCCTCTGTGCTTCTACAGTTTCCAGTCCACTTCAACTCTCCTGTGTTTCATCGTGACTGCACCAGCTGATTCCTATCCGCTGCCTCCGTGTATCTACAGTATCCTGCTTATCTCAACTCTCCCGTGTTTCATCGTGACTGTACCAGCTGATTCCTATCGACTGCCTCCGTGTATCTACAGTATCCTGCTCACCTCAACTCTCCCGTGTTTCATCGTGACTGCACCAGCTGATTCCTATCCGCTGCCTCCGTGTATCTGCAGTGTCCTGCTCATCGCAACTCTTCAGTACTCCTCGTGTCTGCAGCTAGCCGATCCGCTGTCCCCGTGCTTCTACAGTGTTCCTGCTTGTGTCAACTCGCCTGTCTGCATCGGATCAACGCTCCGCTGCTTTCATCTCGGCTAGACCGCCTCTACTCTCCTGTGTTCTCCGGGTGTCCAGTTCTATATACTACTGCTTCCTGAGTATTGTTTATATCCTTGCGGGTCTACCTACTGTGCGCTGCACCTACTTGGTTACCGCTTCCACCCTCCTGGGACTTCGTATCCTGCCGGCCTCCAGCCGTTCAGGTATCCCTGCACTTCTTTCTGACAGCCTGCTCTCCTGAACCACGGTATGCATACTTCTCATTGACTGTGCTGGTGTATTGCATATCTAGCTGGACTGAGTTGTTCTCCTCTCGAGTTTCCTATCCACTGAGACTATTGGCATCATTTGACTTTGTTACCTTTTAGCCTGGATAGTTCTTGTGACTCTGTATATTTGTGCAGTGCTGCTCAGTTATTACTATTTTGTGCATATCATCGTGCGATCAAGTTCAGTGTGCCCGTGTATACTCTGCATTGCATTTATCTCCCCGTGCTCCTCCTCACATATATATTTCAGTGGTACAACTTGCTAGAGGCAGACCACTGTTCCCTGTTTCCTGAGTCACCAGTTTCCAGTATCCTTTCACATAGCAGTGGTACAACTTGCTAACGCAGACCACTGACTTCCCGGATACCTTCACCTGGATTCCGTTCCCTCACCTAGACAGCAGTACAACTTGCTATACGCAGACCGCTGACTTTCATTACCTCCTCGTTATTTCTGGACATTCCTCCTCACTATAGCAGTGGTACAACTTGCTACCCGCAGACCACTGACTACCCTCACGTTTCCTTGTCCATCCAGTTCCTCGTGTACAGTTATCTATATATTACCAGTGCTGCTAGTCATAGACTTTCCACGAGCATTCTCTTACCATCTGCTGTCTCCTGTTCCGTGATCACCCCGCTACCAGAGTACCATATTACCACCTATACTGCTCTGGTAGGTCCATCATCTGGTGATACCTGGGTAAAGACTCCTAGTGCCCGTGACAATTGGTTTGTCTATTGGTTATTTAACCCCTTCAAGACTGGAGGTGGTTTACACCTCTGTCCAGGCCTATTTTAATGTTTTTGCATTGCATCAGTTTCACTGTAATTACTTAATTTCTCTACCAATGTAAACTTTATTTTTTTATAGTTGGTTTATGGGGCTATCCCTCTGATTGTTGGTATAGATAACTAATAAATATAACTCTAGGAATCTAAATAGGTCTAACATTGGTAGTCCAAATTCAAATTGAGGTCCCATAAACTCAGATTCTTTTAACAAACCACAATTAAATAACTCTCAAACCTCTTTAAAGGTTGGTAATAAATCGGAGGGAGAGAAATGTGATTCTTTTAAAACATTTGGAACTAGACCTAAAACAAATTAGATCATTAATCATGCTACTTATTTAGAGAAATTGCATCGACCCCCGCTGTTGCTGAGCGACCTCAAACTATACAAACTGTTGTACCCAAATTCTCCAAGGAATAGATAGACAGAAAGGATGTAGAGGAGGAAGAAGGAACTTTTGTAAGATATCAGAAAAGACAGCAGAAGCTAAAGGCATAGTTAACCTATAATCTAGAACCCTCTTTCCAGATGAAATATCTGCATTAGAAAAGGGTCTAAAGTTTGCTCCTACAGTACTACCAAATATTTTTTATCTTTTCTTAAAGCTTAACTGCTATGTATGTTGTTTATGTAGACACAGATATATTGCTATGAAAGAAATGAAAAATTGCAACATTGAAGCATCTCCCAATCTTTTAGACAATTCTGATAAATTATGACTTGAAGAGGTACAGATTGTCTGGGAAGAAAGTACTCAAGTAGATGATGTTCAAAAAACTATTTGACATAAGTCAAATTACTAAAAGGTTCTTGAAAACAGATCAGATTATTAAAAGTGCACAGATTGATAGTTTCTACCAGGCAAATTTAGATGAATTTAGGAAACTCTGTAACAAGAATTATAATCACTACATTAGATGTACCTTATAAATTCAGAAAAAAAAGCTCTAAAAAAATCTAACTTCAGCTAGTACAATGACTATAATGCCCCAGACAAAACTTCAGATTATTTAATGGAAGTGTTAGGAACAGCAGGTAACTGCTGTTCTCTTTTTGGCTGCTGCAGTGTTGTTTTCAGCCTGAGTGTGATCAACTGAACTCATCTCACCTGCAGCTCTATCTGACACCTGCCCTGATTGGCTACTACTGGTTTAAATACCTGTCAGCTTCACTCTGCCTTTGCCGGTTATAGCGTTCACACGCTTGCTTCTCCGTGCTCCTGATTCTTGTTATGAATCCCAGTGCATTCACGAAGAGCAACAGTCGTGTAAGGCTTTATTCAGGTAAATATATTAACAAAGATAACTCAAATCCACGGATAACAGGTTCCAAAAGAGAATGTATAGTAAAATGGCAGGAACAAGTATAATAAGTTTTACCCCAGTCCAGAGGGCACAAGCCTGTCCAGGAAAGCAGACAGAGTCCAGGGATAAAGCAGTGATCAGACAAACAAATCCAAATAGCCAGGCAGAGATCAAGCAAATTAGCGAGGTCCAGAAGTCTGTCCAAAAGGTATGGGCAACGGGCAAAATAGCGTGGTCCAAGATACAGGCAAATGATTCGGGGTCTCAGGCAAGCAGGCAAGGTCCAAGGTACAGGCAGGGGTCATATACAGAAGTTCAGTCCAGCAGGTATATATCAAATAGCACAGGAGCAGGTTAGCAGCAGCCAGGAACAAACGGATGAACTGCTCAGAGCACAGCTAGAGGCAAGTACTTAAAGCAGTGCAACAGGTGCAGTTCTAATTAGCATCAGACAAGGAGATTAACTTCTTCAGGCATGTTGCAGAGTTCAGGAGCAGGACAGCAGCAGCACCTCTGATGGATTATAGGTACTGCTGCCAGATACAAAACAAAGGCAGTCATAACAATTCTGGGATTTGTTTGCCAGTTTTCCTGATTGATACCCATTGTGACCTCTGCCTGGATACCGATCATGCTTGTTTGCTGGTGGCCCTGACTTTTACATGGATTCGGACTCTGCCTTTTCAGCTGAGAGATCTCCTCCCATCCGCAGTATAGTGGTGCCAGCTATCCGCTCCATCAGGCTCAGCTGTGTCTCCAGTGTTTCACAGTACAGATTTACTGCTCCATCTTGCTCTTGCATTTTCCCTGACACTGTGATGTTCTCTAGCTCTATCTCACTCAGGCCACAGCTGGTACTACACCATCCTCTACTCCACACTGCCAGTCTGTAATACTGGTGGAGGTTGGTACTGCATCCTGTTACTACTCAGTGTTCCTGCTTAATCTGGTCCAGCAGTATCTATGCTCAGCATCCCACTGTCAAGTCCTCTGTGGTGCCTACCTACTGGAGTTGAGTTATCACTACTCGAGAATAAGTCCTGGGGACAACCGAGTACCGGCGAACATATCCAGTTCTATGGGAAAGGGGGTTGCTATAGGTGAAGCTCTCATCAACAACAGTTTCTGATAACTCAACTCATAGGGTGATTCGTGACAGGAAACACAACGGCAACTTAGTAATAAAATGCTTTGCTATATGAAACTACACTCAGACCCAATTTTGGATTAACAAAAAGATTTGAAATGCTTGTTGGAGAGGGCTCTGGATAAGGGAGCGATAGCAAGGGAAGAAAAAAAATTTTTTTCTTTGTATCATGGTTATCTCTTATTATTACCATCTTCCCAAATTGCACAAATCACTTATCAGTCCACCAGGGCATCCGGTTATTTCAGTGTTGGGTTTAACCTTTCTGCTTTTGTTGATTCCTTTCTTGAAGCTCACATTGTGCCCCTGAGGTCTTTTATTAAAGACACTACAGATTTTCTAAACTTTATTGAATCCATTACATTGAAGGATTCATATTTGCTACTTACTTATGATGTGATGGAATCACTGTATTCAAATATCCTACACCAAAAAGGCATTGTGGAGATTGAAAGCTTTTTTATATCCTATTCTTCATTATTGTGGAAAGAGGTATGCTTATACTCTATACTATTCAAATATTTTTGGAACATAATTATGGCATGTCCATGGGCACCCGATTCAGTCCTAGTTTTGCCAACCTAAATATGGGCCACTTTGAAGAAGGTTATGTTTGCTAACATAGATAGCACTAAAAGGATAATCGACCTGGTTCATTATGCATCATCAGTCACTATTCCTTCGATCCTCTTGTCCACAGATGACGAAAAAGCATTTGATAGAATAGATTGGAACTTCATGCTGGGCATACTTAGTCATCTGAGACTTGGTCCTATAGGACTAGGAAAGATAGGAGCATTATAAACGTGCCCGACCGCAAATATTAAAGTTAGCGGAGAGTCCGATTCGGTTGAGATCACAAATGGAACGAGACAAAGTTGCCCCCTGTCCACAATAATATTCATATTATGTATGGAAGCACTGACTCAATCCATCAGGAATAATCCTTATATCTCAGGACTACAGATGGGAGACAAAGAATTTAAACATGCACTCTTCGCTGATTATCTCTTGGCTATACTCACAAATCCCATTGTCTCTATTCCAAACTTGATGTATGTATTTTGACTATTTAGAGAACTCTCTAACTTTAAAATCGGTCGCCTTCATCATCCTCATCATCATTTATTTATATAGCACCGCTGATTCCGCAGCACTGTACAGAGAACTCATTCACATCAGTCCCTGCCCCATTCGGGCTTACAGTCTAAATTCCCTAACATACACACACAGACAGACAGACGCAGAGAGAGAGAGAGACTAGGGTCAATTTTGATAGCAGTCAGTTAATCTACTAGTATGTTTTTGGAGTGTGGGTGGAAACCCGAGCACCGGGAGGAAACCCACGCAAACACGGGGAGAACATACAAACTCCACACAGATAAGGCCATGGTCGGGAATTGAACTCATGACCCCAGTGCTGTGAGGCAGAAATGCTAACTACCGTGCTGCCCTCCACATCTTTTCTACCCAAAATGTTGTGGAAAACCTAAAACATGCATTTGTTTTTCTGGCATTCCACCCAAATAAAATATCTAGGTATCATTAAGAACAGAGATGTGTTTAAGTTGTATGTGGGTAACTTCATACCCATAACTTCTACTATTTATAAAGACCAGAGAAACTAGCTTCCTAAAGCTTTTTCTTTGATAAGTAGAGTAAGTATTGTTAAAATTAACCTACACCTGAGGGACCTATACGTTCTATATACACTCCCTATCTATATCCCTAACCAGTGATTTGCTGACACCAGGTTATACGTGACTTTATTTGGCAAGGCAAGAGACCCCGTTTTAAACATGAGATCCTTTATAAATGCAAACCCTCTGGAGACCTCTGTCACGAAAGCCAGATAACGGGAATGGTCCTGATCGCTGCTAGAGTGACAGTTTACCCACATAGATGTGCGGAGTCTATCGGTGAAGAGGTGTTCACCAGGGATACCCACAAGGGAATATGGCCTTAGCTGCTCTCCACCGCAGGTCGCGGTCCTCTAGAGGGTGCAGAGCAGAGAATACGCAGAACCACCAAGTAGTTGTTGGAGAGATGCGCGGCAGAGAGCTGGAGCGCTGAGGTCCACACAGGCGTATAACTCTGGAACAGAACCGATGAGGAGCGATGCTCTGTAGTGAATCTAAGGGTCTTGACTGTGAGGGAAGCTGAGCCAATAAAGCGGTGAAGTGATGAGCTGCAGAGAGCAATAGCACTGAGATCCACACAGGTGTTATAACGCTGGAACAGGACCAATGATGAGCGTTGCTCTGCGGCAAGAATGCTGGGAAGCAATGAGCTGCACAGGTAACTGTTGAGAAGTGGTGAGCTGCACAGGTGTTGCTGAGTAGTGATGAGCTGCACAGGTAGTTGCTGAGAAGCATAGGTATTCTGAGCAGCAACAGGCTGCACCATCCACGATGTCATGAACAACAGGAGTCAGAGGAAATGCTTCCTATCAGTTAGAGAGACCTGATGATCTGACACCCACTAAAGGGAGGAGGGTCCTTATAAAGGGAATTGGTTGCAGATGATCCAATCACTGCGGAGCAGAGGTCTTGAAGGCTCCCAGGGAACGCATGTGCAAACCACTAGGCAAGATGGCATCCGATGAGAGGAACGCCAGGCTGAACAGCAGATAGCGGTAACCAAGGGAAACCAAAGCACACAATGAACCACACGCTGCGAATCTGGTGAGATGCATGATAGCCTCCAGTTGCCATATTTTACCAAATATTTCGATGCTGTAATGCTAAACAGGGTTCTTGATTGGAAGAGTGGTGGGTCCGTTAAATAGTGGGTCTGGATAGAGGAATATACACTAAACACCCCCATAAGTCACATGCCTTGGTTACAAACGCTCCACTCTGTTCATCACCCAACACTCACACTGACTTTAAACAGTGTGAAAGTCAAACAATTGGATTAAGTAAGCTAAATTGATTAATATTGTTTTAATATTGTGATTAGTACACCACATGTAGTGACGCAATTGCACGGATTAATAACACACACATTTACAGTCACACTTACACTTGTAAATAGTACATTTATTAAGGCTCCAATCCACATCTATTTATTAGTAAAATGTATTAGAGGTAATTTATACATAGATAATATTATAGTAAAGGTATTTATGGTTCAGGTCTTCTAAAAGGTAAAGAGTTTGGTCTCATATTAAAGCTTATTTCACCAGAATTAACCCGGTTTCGACAGAGTTACGATCCTTCTAACGGTCGTAAGTTATGAGCAATATAAGATTAATACTCAAAAGTACTTTGTTTATGGGTCAGTTTAAACTGCTTATTCGACGGGAAGACACATGGGCAACAGTTGGAGTGAGTTGCCCCCCACCATTGGAAAAGATCAAATGAACTGACCTATGACCAGCAGACAATTGGAACATCATTAACCCTCTCTTAGGTCTAACCATGAATCGGATTCTGCAAAGCCAGAGAGGCTTCAGCAGAATCCCATAAGAAATGACAGGTAATGCCATCCTGAGATGGCGTTACCTGTCCATGCAATGCGAAGCTTAGCAAAGCTTGATGCATTGCAGAACATCGCAATCCCCATATTAATTTATGGGTATGGCGATTAGCGTAAACGGAGATTTCTGTGAAATCTGATAGGTTAGGCAGTTAATGCATAGCAAATAAACAGCCGTTTCTGCCTCTTTTAAGTGGAAATTAGCTTGATGCATAGACCCCTTAGTGTTATCTGTGCATATTTGTGACATAATCACTGTTTATGTTAATTCTAACTGTATATAAGCAAGTTCCTGGGCCATTGCTAAATCTCTATCTTCCTGACTACAAACTCCATGGACCTGGGCCCAAGACGTGCTAGCGAAAATGTAATGTATTCTGTTTTTATACTTTCCCGTATATTGTTATATTTTTAATTCTTCAGCATGGCTTGTGTGAATCCTGCTATCTTTTACTATTAAATTTCTTTGTGCGTTGGAACCACAATAATCGCATTGGACAATGTTTATTGGTAGCGCTAAAATGAACATAACAATTTGGGGGCTCAAAAAGGTACTACACTGTTCAAGGATTCGCAAAACCTATGGATTTCGGTTTACCAACAAAGGGTGGGAGACGCGTCATATACAGGTAGGAACGCAAATAGTTTAATGCCTTTATATCATCCAGTGTTGCCAAACCAAATATCCACTTTGTGTAATCTCTGAGGTGCTGGTGAGGACTCAGGGAAAAGAAAGAAAATTGTTTTTCTTTAATGTCATTTTGCAATTTAAACATGGTTTGTTTGCTTAGCATACACATATGTTTCCCTGTGTTGCCACATGTTTAAACGGTTGTATTGATAGGTAGTCTTGTTGTATTTTATGGTGAAATGAATTGTTAAAACCTCTGAGAAGCTATAACCATTTGGGAAAGTATTTTTCTGTACAGAAAACAAAGGTGTATGTGTATATGAATTGTTTGATTGTGAAAGTACTAGATAAGGACAAAGGTTCTGTTGAGAAAACAGGGTATAAAAATTACCGTTGTAGTATACATGGTATACGGTCATATGAACATAGGGTTTTCGGCATAATACCAATTGTAATTGCATAAGTTTGCAGATAATTAGTACCTGCAGACTATAAGATCGGACCGCATGTGTGGCATACGCACGTGATTGTGAAATTGTGGATGGTGAAGAGGAAATTTGCTGGAAAGGCTGGGTATTCTTCAATATTCAGTTCTCACAGTTTTAAAGTACTCAGCAGGCACTAGCTGGAGGGGTGGGATATCGTTTTATGCTGTGAAGTGTTGATATTTCCGTTGTCCCAGTTAAGTGACACTTATTATTGCACTAATTGTTAAGTTGCACCCAGTTGAGAAGAAGTGAGTGGACGCAGCTTACAGAATTCGTCCATGGCCACCACATATCTCTCACAGGAGTTTTGTGCTCTGAAGTGCTGAGCATTCCGTTTCCACACGGCCACTAAACAAACGTGTGAGATGGCCGATGTGACCGACATACAGGTCAAAGAAGGCCCTATAGGGTCTGTGATTGTGAGTAGAGAAGTATAAGGTAAGTTTGCAATGGCATACTGTGATCAGTGAGTCAAGATGACCGATGAATGTGTGAAACCCTTTCCCAAGGTTGGTAGTTTTGATTCAGAGGTATTGAATACGGTTAGATATTAAAATGTTTGTGGAAACAGAGAATTAAACTGACTGTTTAAAACTGTGGCAACATTAAGGGAGCATGTGGCAGGATAGCGAGCGTGCAGCGCAAATTAGCGTTGTGAAGAGAAGAGAGCACAAGCGGGGAAAGCATAAACTGATACAAGAAAAAAAAAATTAACAAATGTAACTGATAATCAAGTGTGTAACTGTTCAGAGGGAGACAAGCAACTTATATGTATTTTCTTTTGTGTTTATGTCAAAGCCCTACAATATAAGGGGATGTGATTGAATCTACAAAAAAGCCCGCAATAGAAGTACAGTTAATGCAACATATGAAAGGGCATATGACAAAAGGGTAGTAATTGAATCTAGTGGGACCAGCTTTTCAAACAGTCTGGAGAGAGGCATCTATTCCATTCATTGGGAAGCTCAATATCTAAAATCATAATAACAAAAGTGGCATTCCCCACCTTTTGTGGATAATAACTAAAGTGCAGCCAGGGAAAAGAAGTGTGCCATGTATTAATATTAGTAAGAAAAGTTTGTTGTGTCCCTGTAATGACTTTCAGAGTTTCAGAAATCCTAAAAGGAAAAATAAGGTTTTGCATGTATGTACTATTAGTAGGTGAGAGATAGCCATTGTGTAGAGACAAATGGTTTTAGCTAATGGAACCTGGTTGCAATGAGGCTATAGAGTTAGAACAATACAAAAGACTAGAGATAACAGTTGCTACGGAATAATTTACATAAGAAACAGTTGCTACCAATGAATAGATTGTTTCTTGTTGGTTGATGATAAAGATTGAAAGTAAAGAAATGAAAATGTTTTTGTTTGTTTTCTGATACTAATTAAACTTTGGTTTTTTTTCCTCTTCTTTAGACAACAGCCAGAGAGGATTATATTTATTAAATATGGGAATACAGGAGAAATGCAAAATTTTTCCTTTAAAGACAATTTAATAATGAGTCATTCTAACACTTTTTCTTCTAGAGTGCCACATGATAACTTATTTGGCTGAGATTTATTATTTAAAATGAAGTGTGTATATACTCTGCTTCTAATGGTGTTTTTATGTATTCCAGAAAGACACACATGGGAGATACAGAGTATGTGTCACAAGGGTTAATTGTACACTTCACTGTCATAGCCACACGTTCCTCACAGGTTGTATAGTTATTGTGATCAGAGATATTGGGTTCCTTAGGAACTAACAATGGACGACACTGGATTGGATGGGTAATGTAAACTCCCTGTTAAATTTGAAAAAAATGACGGAAGGGTCATAGATTAGTTAAGATTTAAGGGGATTAATGAAATAGTTGAGAACCAATTCCCCCGTGTTGCCCAATCCAGCTTTCATCTTGCTGTAAATCTCCTTTTCTGCAAGCCATTTCTTTATTATTGTTTTTTGCTGTCTTATTTCTAATTCTTGTATTTCTGTCAATACCTCAGTATTTTCTTATAAAGAGGTATAAAATACATACACATTGTCCCACAGCTTTATAGGCAACTTCAATATCAGGACACAAGCCTGACATGACAGTTTTCAATCTTTCCAATCAAATAAGGGGTGCAGTATGAAAAATAGTATTTCTGTATCCTGCATCTGTTTATATCAGTGTTTGAAACGAAATAATTGTTAATTCATTTTTCGGTAACAGAACATGAGATTGCAAAAAGGATGGATCACAGCCATGCCGGACAAAGGTCCAATACTTGAGATATTGTCTCACCCACGGGCAGAATTAGGGGTACACACACTACACTGACATAGTCACGAAGGGTTGTGTTTTTATGCTTAGAGAAGCTAAATTTTAAGCAGGAGTATTGTTAAGGAAATATGATTCAAGTTTTGTTGATTGCATGCGTTACCTGCCCTCCCTAGTTCTGCCTAAATTACATATGTCTTCTAGGCAAGGTGTACAAAGTGTGCCTCTAGATGCTCAAAGGGAGGAAGGAGATAGGAGACTAGCTGAAGGTGAATTAGGTAGACATACTGTCACGGGCACAAGGAGTTGCTTACCCGAGTTTCACCAGATGGAACTCTGCTAGAGAGGCGGGGTTATGGCACGCACCTCAAAGCAGGCAGGTGAATGATTGGAGCTACACAACAGCAGGAGAGTAGAGATAGTCTGAGGAAGTCAGCAACTTGCAGCTATGGTTAGAGGAAAGTCAGCGACTTGGAGCAGTAAACTGGAGGCTGAAGATAATGTAGACACGAAGAGTGGACGTGGATAGGTGATAGTAGGTAGAGGAGGAGTCAGTGGTCTGCGTACAGCAAGTTGTACCACTGTAGTGATGGGAAGAATAGTACTGGTGCAGGTAGGAAGCAGGGTAGTCGGTGGTCTGCGTTCAGCAAGTTGTACCACCGCTATCGTGAGGAGTCTGGTCCAGGTGTAGGTAGGTAATAGGAGAGTCAGTGGTCTGCGTATAGCAAGTTGTACCACCGCTGTGATAGGAGGACTTGTCCAGGTGCGGGTAGGTAGCAGGAAAGTCAGTGGTCTGCGTGCAGCAAGTTGTACCACTGCTGTGAGGAGGAATGAGGACTTGTCCAGGTACAGGAGAGTGAAAGGCAAACTGTGGCTGTATGGAAACAGCGCAAGTAGAGCAATGTCTTGTGAGGCAGAGATGGAAGGCACAATGAATAGTCTGTATGGAGTAGATGCCTTGCAGGGAGGAGAAGCTGGTCACAGCAGATATGCACAATAACGCTAAGTAGTAGCGTGAGGAGATATCATAGCTTGAGTGAAAGCTTGTCCTAAATGAAGCAATGCAGTAACACAGTCTATATGGGTACTTGTACCCTGTGCAGCAAACAACAATGGATACAACTGGTATGCGAGCAATAGGCAATAGTCAATAGTCAGTAGAGCATACCCAGTTGTGTAGATACGGAATCAGCTGAGAAGTGAAGCGTTGTAGCGGTATGGGAACCGCCGCTGAGTTGAGCAGGGAGCAGTGTGGAAGCTGAAGCACGAGTAGAGGTGGAAGCAGTTTGGAAACTGTACACACGAGTAGAGCTAGAAGCAGTTTGGAAACTGCACACAGGAGTAGAGCTGGAAGCAGTTTGGAAACTGCACACAGGAGTAGAGCTGGAAACAGTTTGGAAACTGCACACAGGAGTAGAGCTGGAAGCAGTTTGGAAACTGCACACACCTATAGAAGTTCACTGGGAGTGAGACTTCAAGATCAGGCCACTACCTAAGGCTGCAGGTGCCTTAAGTAGGGAGGGGTGATTGATCCATCAATCACATTAGTGGTCAGGTGTAGTTGTTAAAGGGACCTGCGCATGCCCAGTGCGACAGGATGGAGGACGGCCGAGGTTCCACACAGGTGTGAGCGGGAAAGATGGAGAACCACGTACCACGGTGGAGGCACTCACACTCTGTTGAGTGACAGTACCCCCACTTTTAAAGGTGGGCACAGAACACTTGGAACCGGGTTTGCCCGGAAATTTTTGGTAGAATTTTTTAAGCAGGGCTGGAGCGTTGAGGTCCCCAGCGCGAATCCAGGAGCGTTCTTCTGGACCGAAGCCCTTCCAATGAACGAGGAATCGGAGAGTTCCTCGCGAAGTTTTAGCATCCAGGATCTGAGAGATCTCGAACTCCTCTTCTTGATGAATCTGTACTGGTTTAGGTACAGAAGGAGGAGCAGAAAAACGATTGATAACAAGAGGTTTGAGCAGAGAGACATGGAAGGCATTGGAGATCCGGAGATTCTTTGGTAATAGTAGCTTGAAGCATACTGGATTTATGACTTGAGTGATCTTGTATGGTCCGATGAAGCGTGGCGCAAACTTCATGGACGGAACCTTCAAGCGGATGTTTTTTGTAGAAAGCCATACACGGTCTCTAAGCTTGAGTGGTGGAATGGCTCGCCTCTTTTTATCTGCGAAGAATTTGTATCTGGCTGATGCTTTCCTCAGGGATGATCTCACCTGAGTCCAGATGGTTTTAAAGTTTTGACAAAGTCTCTCCACCGCAGGAACTTGGGTGGGAGGGAGGGCAGGAAACTCTGGGAGAGACGGATGGTGACCGTAAACCACGAAAAAAGGAGTTTTTGTTGAAGACTCATGGTACATGTTATTGTGGGCAAACTCAGCCCACGGGAGTAAATCTACCCAATTATCTTGATTGGCTGAGGAAAAGATTCTTATGAAGGTCTCGAGATCTTGATTGACCCTTTCGGTCTGGCCGTTAGATTGGGGATGGTAAGACGATGATAGAGACAGTCGGATACCCAAGTTCTTACAAAGGGCTCGCCAGAATCTGGAGACGAACTGCACTCCTCTATCGGACACAATCTCGGACGGACAGCCGTGAATTCGAAAAATCTCTTTAATAAAAAGGTCGGCCAAGGTAGAAGAAGATGGTAATCCGGTGAGAGGGACGAAGTGAACAATCTTGGAGAATCTATCCACCACTACCCAGATGGTATTACATCTCTTGCTAAGAGGAAGTTCGATGACAAAGTCCATACTTATGTGGGTCCAAGGTTTGGTAGGGATAGGTAGTGGTTGGAGCAATCCCGCTGGTGTTCTGTGGGAAGACTTACATTGAGAGCAGATCTCACAAGCGGCCACAAATTCTCTGACATCCTTTCTGATAGAAAGCCACCAATAACTCCGGGAAAGGATCTCAAAAGTCTTTCGTTCACCAGAATGTCCAGAGAAGCGTGAAGAATGGTACCATGACAATATTCTCTTGCGTAGAGATGGCAGAACAAGAGTTCTCCCAAACGGTAGCACATTGGTGGACGAAGTGGCCAAAGTCACACATTTGGGATCCAGTATAGGATGATCGGAAGAATCCAGGATGTCAGAAGGAGGGGCAAATGCCCGGGATAAGGCATCTGCTTTCCTGTTCTTTGCAGCAGGTTTGAACGTTATAATGAGTTTGAAGCGAGAAAAGAAAAGTGACCACCTCGCCTGTCGAGTGTTTAGACATTGGGCTGTTTGTAAATAGAGGAGATTTTTGTGGTCGGTGAAGATGGTTACAGGATAATGAGCCCCCTCCAGTAGATATCCCCACTCCTCCAATGCGACTTTTATTGCCAACAGTTCTTTATCACCGATGGTGTAGTTTTTTTCCGCGGGTAGAAGACCCCGGGAGTAGAAGGCACATGGATGGAACTTCTGTTGCTCAGATCTTTGGGAGAGAATAGCTCCTAGTCCGACATTGGAGGCGTCCACCTCGAGAAAGAAGAGAAGATTTACGTCAGGCTGCCGAAGAACAGGGGCGGTAGAAAATGCTTCTTTAAGGCTTTGGAAAGCGTGAAGGGCCTCAGAGGACCAGTGTTTAGTATTGGCGCCCTTCTTGGTCAGGGCCACAATAGGAGAAGCAATAGATGAGAAGTTCAGGATAAAACGTCTGTAATAATTCGCAAACCCCAGGAAGCGTTGTATAGCCCTGAGGGTAGTTGGCTGGGGCCAAAGTAGAACGGCATTAACTTCTGGGTCCATCTCCAGACCTACTCCGGACACGATGTATCCCAAGAATGGAATTTGGGATAATTCGAAGGAGCATTTTTCTAATTTGCAGAATAGGAGGTTCTTCCGCAGTCTGGAGAGAACTTCTGCCACATGTTGATGGTGGGAGACAAGATCTTGAGAGAAGATTAAAATGTCGTCCAGATAGACTACAACGCACACGTATAATAGGTCCCGGAAGATCTCATTCACGAATCCTTGGAAGACAGCTGGGGCATTACACAGTCCAAAGGGCATAACTAGTTATTCGTAATGCCCATCCCTGGTGTTGAATGCTGTCTTCCATTCGTCGCCTGACTTGATCCGGATTAGGTTGTAAGCGCCACGGAGATCAAGTTTGGTAAAAATCCGAGCACCTTTTATACGATCAAAGAGTTCAGTGATAAGAGGAATCAGGTACCGATTTTTTACGGTTATGGCATTGAGCCCCCGATAATCAATACAGGGTCTTAAGGTCCCATCTTTCTTTTTCATGAAAAAGAAGCCCGCTCCAGCGGGAGAGCTGGAAGGTCGAATGAATCCGCGATGAAGGTTGTCCTTGATATACTCTGACATAGCCTGTGTCTCTGGTAGCGAGAGAGGGTATACCCGGCCCCTAGGAGGGTTTTTGCCAGGTAGTAAATCTATGGGACAATCCCATGCCCGATGAGGTGGCAGGCGTTCAGATTGCGCCTTATCGAACACGTCAGCGAACGGGGCATACTGTGGAGGAAGACCCGGAGGACCAGGTGTTATAGATGATCTGTTGATTTTGAGTGGTACCACTCGGGTTAGGCATCTATGATGACAATCCGGGCCCCAGGATGTGACTTGGGGAGTACTCCAATCAACTTGTGGTGAATGAAGCTGAAGCCATGGAAGGCCAAGAACGATGGGACTACTAGTAGCAGGAAGGACCAGCAAAGAGATTTTCTCTCGGTGTAAGGCTCCAATTTGAAGGGTCAAAGGAGTCGTACAGTGGGTGATAAGTCCATTAATGATGTGAGAGCCGTCTATAGCGGTGACCGCTATGGCGGTTTTTAACGGGGCCACTGGTAGGGACCACTGGTTAACAAGAGCACTGGAGATAAAGTTGCCGGCAGCGCCGGAATCCAGAAGTGCTTGAGAGATAAAAGATTTGGTAGCTGAGAAGATGGTAACATCAAATGCACACACTTTGGAATCCATAGAAGATGGAGAGGAGTCCAGGGACCCTAACCTTACCTCTCCAGAACTGGTTAGGGCCTGGCATTTCCCGACTTCTTAGGACATGAGTTCAGGCTGTGAGTAGGGTCAGCACAATAGATGCAGAGTCTATTTTGTATTCGTCGATCCCTCTCTCTAGATGTTAACTGAGAACGTCCTACCTCCATGGGTTCCACTGGAGGGGGAAGATGACGGAATTGAGGTGATGGGCGAGTGAACCCCTTAGAGGTGCTTGTTCTTTCAGACTCCCTCTCATGGAATCTCATGTCTACCCTATGACATAGGAAAATTAGATCGTCCAAGGAGGAGGGTAACTCTTGTGTGGTCAGTGCGTCTTTGATCTTATCCGTCAGACCCTGCCAGAAGGCAGCTATCAGGGCCTCGGTGTTCCACTGTAGTTCAGAGGCGAGTATCCGAAACTGAATGATGTACTGGGCCACAGAGTATGATCCTTGGCGTAGTCGGAGAATGCTGGACGCCGCAGAGACAACGCGGCCAGGTTCATCGAACATTTTGCGGAACGTGGAAATGAAGAGTGCACTATCCTCCAATAGGGGGTCATTTCTCTCCCACAGAGGGGAGGCCCACGCAAGAGCCTGTCCGGAAAACAGAGAAATGAGGTAGGCAATCTTGGCACGGTGAGTGGCAAAATGGTGAGGTTGAAGCTCGAAATGGAGAGAGCACTGATTCAAAAAACCTCTACACGTCTTGGGATCTCCATCATATTTTGAGGGAGTAGGCAGGTGTAGCGTGGAAGCAGTAGACACCTGGGATGGCACTGGGGAAGGAGAAGGCGCTTGAGGTTCAACAGTCGCTGAAACAGTTTGTAGAGGAACTCCTCGGGTGGCCAGAGTCTGGAAACACTGGAACAGATGTTGCTGCCGAACATCCTGTTGTTCTACCCGAGTGATCAGATGCTGCAGCATCTTCTTAGCTGTTGGTTCCAATCCTGGGTCTGTCATGGCCTGATCTTACTGTCACGGGCACTAGGAGTTGCTTATCCGAGTTTCACCAGATGGAACTCTGCTAGAGAGGCAGGGTTATGGCACGCACCTCAAAGCAGCCAGGTGAATGATTGGAGCGACACAACAGCAGGAGAGTAGAGATAGTCTGAGGAAGTCAGTGACTTGCAGCTATGGTTAGAGGAAAGTCAGCGACTTGGAGCAGTAAACTGGAGGCTGAAGATAATGTAGACACGAGGAGTGGACGTGGATAGATGATAGTAGGTAGAGGAGGAGTCAGTGGTCTGCGTACAGCAAGTTGTACCACTGCAGTGATGGGAAGAATAGTACTGGTGTAGGTAGGAAGCAGGGTAGTCGGTGGTCTGCGTTTAGCAAGTTGTACCACCGCTATCGTGAGTAGTCTGGTTCAGGTGTAGGTAGGTAATAGGAGAGTCAGTGGTCTGCTAAGTGGTAGCGTGAGGAGATATCGAAGCTTGAGTGAAAGCTTGTCCTAAATGAAGCAATGCAGTAACACAGTCTATATGGGTACTTGTACCCTGTGCAGCAAACAACAATGGATACAACTGGTATGCGAGCAATAGGCAATAGTCAATAGTCAGTAGAGCATACCCAGTTGTGTAGATACGGAATCAGCTGAGAAGTGAAGCGTTGTAGTGGTATGGGAACCGCCGCTGAGTTGAGCAGGGAGCAGCGTGGAAGCTGAAGCACGAGTAGAGGTGGAAGCAGTTTGGAAACTGTACACATGAGTAGAGCTGGAAGCAGTTTGGAAACTGCACACAGGAGTAGAGCTGGAAGCAGTTTGGAAACTGCACACAGGAGTAGAGCTGGAAACAGTTTGGAAACTGCACACAGGAGTAGAGCTGGAAGCAGTTTGGAAACTGCACACACCTATAGAAGTTCACTGGGAGTGAGACTTCAAGATCAGGCCACTACCTAAGGCTGCAGGTGCCTTAAGTAGGGAGGGGTGATTGATCCATCAATCACATTAGTGGTCAGGTGTAGTTGTTAAAGTGACCTGCGCATGCCCAGTGAGACAGGATGGCGGACGGCCGCGGTTCCACACAGGTGTGAGCGGGAAAGATGGAGAACCACGTACCAGAGTGGAGGCACTCACACTCCGTTGAGTGACACATACAGATATATATGACTGTGTGGAACATTTGAATAAGACTTTGGCCACAACACCTGACATAAGTGACACTGTTTAGTAAATGTTAAATTTTCATGTTTTTTTATTTTTCATGACAGACATGTACTGGATATTGTTAGAAATGGCGAAGGTGCTATAAAAACTGACCCCTTTGCCCTCCTCACTTAGAATGGCATGCGAGTTGGCAAAGGGTAAATCAGTTGGTATACACTGGTTTTAAGTATGTTTCTAGGATAGGGGGCGACGTTGAGGTGACAGGGGAACTTTTATGACAATAGCAGGACATGAGTAGCACACTCAAATTACATGAAGCACTTGTGACAGTGATCCAGTTAACAAACAAAGTAGCTGTTATTTAATTTAAAGTCTACACACATGACTGGAATAACAGGGTGGATGAAGCTGTCAAGTGGGCAGCATATTTATCCATGATAACAGACACAATAATGGTTCTTTAAATTATAACACACAAGAATTACTTAAAATGTAAGATTTGTATTTTCTGCAGAAATAGGCGGTCTGGAAGGTGTAGGGATGTGGTCAGGAGTCGTTTGGACTCTGGAGAGATGGATGTGGTAGGCCCGTGGCTCCCAGAGCTAATCTTCCAGGCCTAGCTGAGGCTGCACATGGTCTGACTCATCTGGGTAAAGAAGGTATGTGTAAGCTGGTAAGAGCATACTTGTGTGCACCAGACTTTTCTTCTCAAGCTAGTAGGAAGGCAATGTTCTGTGATACAACACAATTTGTTGCATTTGAAGGTGTTTCTTTGTCCAGTAATTTCTTAACTGCACTGTGCACTATAAACACCATGTTTTTCTGCTGTCTTTCTCCAAAACATCATCCTGCAGAGTGGTTGAGGACAATGCTTCTTGTAACCCCATAGTTATATTAATATTTTAAATAAAGCATCTGCCAATTCAGGATTATACGTTAAATAGTTTCTTAGTTTTCTCCTCTTCAGTAGATGAGGTAGCCTCACATGATTATATTGATTCCTCTAAAGATAATTCATAAATATTATATAATCCTGTATTGGATCTTGTTTTGAATCCCTTGAGTTGCCCGACTTGTATTAATTGCTAAAAAGTTATTTTTCGTTCAGTCTATTAATCCCTTAACATGTTCTAGGAGTTGCATTGAATTGCCTTCTTTAGGGATATAGTCCACACATAGGGACTCATCAAGGCACACGTACTGAACAAATGGGCCTGATTCATTAAGAAAAGTTAAGCAATCAATTGAGTAGGTTTCTTACTCAAGTTTTCTGTTGCAATGTCAGGGGTGCAAATTAGTTTATTATATTGTACTGACATTTAAAGTTGATCTAGGACCTGCCCTACCCCAAATATAAATCTGCCATCACATTTTAAATTTACATTCCCTCCAATGCAACATGGTTTAGCCTTACTTGCTTACTTTTGCTTAACTTTCCTTAATGAATCAGGTCCAATGTGCATTTGTTTTAGAACGCAGTTAAATTGGGTTTGCGCATGGCCAAATTCAACAAGGAATGATCTCAATAATGTTGATTTATTACTTGATGAATTCAGTAGTAAAGTCATTTACATGACGTAAAACCTGGCGTGGGTACCACTGTGTCTGTCTGCGTTTTTCAAAATAGGTACTTTACGGTCACACATACGTTTGAGTACGCTATGCATTTGTATTGCCAGCTGTGGGAAATCCCCATATTATAAGTAGGACCATTGAAGCTTTAGAGCTCATTTTAAAGATTAATAGTTGTTTAATATTTGGATGAAGGTGGTAATCGATATTTTCTGTACACTACAATCAGTTGTGATGCAATCTATACGCAACGTAATTATTTTTATAACAACCTTTTATTAAGATTAATGTTTACTAATCTTTTTATATAAAATAAAGTGGTAAAGTGTTTCCAACTTACAAAATACATTGAGTTTGGTATTGTTCTGTTCACAATTGCATGAGAACATTTCCGGTATTATTTGGGTAGGTTTCGCACTTTGCAAACTCTAGTTATAAATAATATCACTTTTTCATACACTAAAAAGCCAGCTCACATTGATCATAAAAAACAGTTAATACAGGTCTAGAGGCAGGAAACTGAAGACAGACAGCTGGCAGTTTCAAGGAACAATCACCAGAGGAACCCACCAATGCCACGTCGAGTTCCTGGAAGGTCATGATCTATGAATGAAGACCTTAATACTATAACTGTGTATCTCTGTGATGTCAGTGCTTTTTACAACTGTACAGTGTATAAATTGTTAAGCTATGGCTTTGGAAACCAGAGCATTCTAATGGAAGCTTGTGCTAGTGCTAGCAGGCACATGCTTCTGCAAACCAAACGTTGCCTTGTATTTTCTTTGCGAATAAAACCTATATGCTTTGGAACCACACCAATCTCATCAGAGAATCTTTATTTTTAAACGATAGTTAAAGACTTAACACTCACTGAGGTAGAGCTCTTAGAAGCTAGTTTAGCAGTGTCTACCATGGGTTTTTAATTTTCAAAGAATCCAGGGAGGTATTAGATGAAAGACCCTTGATCTAGGTGAGTAATAAAAGGTAAATGAGGGTTGTATAGAGCTGTTTTTATTTTAATAAAAATTATATATTATAGTTACATTTGTCTTTGGTGCACTACAGGTGCCAGGGCGTGCTGGCACTTCTGATTCCCCAAGCTGTCAGCCATGGATATGCTGGTGCCTGTAGAACTAGAGGCGCCAGCATGTCCAGACACTTAGTGGCAGCCTGACCATGCTGGGACCTGTAATGCACCAGGGACAAACTGATTTTCTAAATTATACAATTATTACCCCACACCTACCGCCCAAGGGTGTGGGAAGAGCCTAAGCTCGGGGCTGGGTACTGTCAAAGATACATTAAAATATCAGTCAAATTAGTGGATCCGAGTTGCTTAGAAATTGTTTTCCCAGTGTGCAACGTGATTGCAATTCGACATAACTGGCGTTAATGCAGTCATGTGTAATTGCTTCGTATCGGTGAGATGCAACTATTTTGCATATTGTATCAATATCACTGTTCCATCACCTTCCTATACTCGCTTTTGCAAAATGAATTGCTAATGACAAGGCTTCTATTCATCAAGAGGTCTTAGGACAACGAAAAAGGCTCTCCATTGAACTTGGTATTTACACAAAAACAAACATCTCAAGGCTATACTAAAACATCATTTACTGACTTTTTGTCCAGATTCAACATCACCTTGCATTTTTTAGTACACAGTTCTCATTGTCCATGTCTGTGCTAAATTCTCTAGCTCTCCTAAAATCAACATTGTAACAATGACCGTTGTGCATACTTGAAACTCATGTCAGCATTAATATAGTTTACAACCCTATCTCCAGTGAATAAATTGTACTACACTGAGCATTGGAAAGCAGAGAAGCTCTTGTGCTGGCTGGCAGCTCTTGCTGGTCTGTGATATTTCTGTTCTGTTCATTTTCCCCTTTTTTCTGCATCTGATAATTAATATAAAATCTGTTTGTGTAAATATGTGATCCCCTTGCATCTGAATAGTTTTTGTGCTTTGGAACCACAGTGATCAAATTGGACAATCACTTAATTAGATGTCTAATAAGCGGGGGCTCGAATGGACTTTCTCAACTTCCAAACTCACAGACCCCTAGATTTTGATCTACCAAGAAAGATGTGTCTCCACTCTATTAAGGTAAGAACATTAGTTATTTACATTTTAATTTTTTTACTATCTGAGTTATGAAGTTGCTGAACGGAACTTGGGATGAAGGTAAATTGTGGTAAAGTCCGATATCTTATTGTATTTTTATTATTGATGAATAGGGATGCATGTGCAAAATATTTACATTTCTTATTAATTTGCAAACTCCCAAATTTTGTCTCTTTAATTCAGGTTGTCATAGTAATGAACTCTTGGTATACTAATGTGTTTGCTAGTTGTAACTTGATATTGAAAGTTCCACAAAAGATTTACAAAAACATTTTATGAAAGGCTGAAGCAAAGTGTTTATGGTCAATTGTGCTTTGTGAATTGAATTACGTGTGGTTTCTGAGTATGCTGTTTGTATTACGTGCTTATTTGTTTTGTGTTATGAAGTTGGGTACTGGATTTATGGAGTCCGTATAGAGGTGATAGGGATAGATAGTGTTAGGTAAGTGCATGGAACTTGTCCAGCTTGCCCAAATAATCTGGGGCGGGTGTCGTCTAGTGTACGACAGGGTAGGTCAGTTGAGAATATCGTAACCATGCATACAAAACGCACTCAAGTGGTAAAGTTAGCAGCACAGGCCTGAAATATCGGGCTGGTGAGGAATTAGAATAACCACAGCACCAAGCAGGCAGCACCAAGCAGGGATCATGGGAAAAAGAGCTTATACCAATCATCACAAAACAATATCCAGCTAGTGAGGTTAAATGACTGTCTGTCCTGAGATGTCAGGAGACGCGGGCCTCACAGACATGCAGATGTGGTTAGAATTTGTATTGGTCAAAAAAGTATACAGCATTCACTGTAAAACCTACTTATCCATTATGACCATAGCTACTGTAGAAAGAATTCCAGTAAGCGGCCAATGGGATCCAGACTAGCCAGTCAGGGGGCACTTTTGATGCCTGGAGAGGTTAGTAGATCTTCCACGAGGGCAGGTGTTAGGTTGTTGGAAGGCTCGGGAATGTATATTATGGGTACCAAATATGGATGCAATACAATTGTATAAGCAGAGCAGTGGGTGAAAATGACAAGAGTGTGTGAGACAATTCATTATTGTTGGTTCCTCTGATAAAGATATTTTACAAAATGTTAATGTTAGAATCTGTGGATTAAAAGCTAGAAAACAAAGTTTAAAACAAATAGACTTTCTGGAGCTGTGGCAGCATGCGGATGTAGAATGCAGAGCTAGGCTAAGTACTGAAAAATGCAAATCTATAGTTGCACCCATAAATCCTGTTAGCATAGCGTCCACCATTCCCAATGCACCACTGCTGACTTATATCACCAAGACTGCTAAATTGTACCCTGTAATCCCTCAAATTGGCAGGAATGAAAATGGGGCGAAGATGACCCCTCCCTTGTGGCCGCCATTGCCCACATACTACATGCCCAAAATGGCCACCCAGGCCAGGGGCGAGCACAGTGCTCAGCCCAAAAGCCGTGGTTGGCAATAATGAGGCGAGCACATCTGGGTTAGGTATGCAAAAAATGCCTACATGAAGGGAAGTAATTGAAGTAGTGGAAGCTTTATAATCACCTATTCCCGAACTAGAAGGCACGCAAATAGCGGGGTTACACCTGGTGCGTACTATAGCTCTTTCTAATGGTTGGGTTGATAAGCATAGGGTGGTACCAGTTAGGAATGTGGGCATGTATTGTCCCTGAAGTGAGGCTGAGCTCTGGTCTATAATTTCATACTTTCCACACACTAGAAAACGTTGTTTGACGAAATGCCAGGAATTAATTTAAAGACCTGGGGAATGCTCATGAGCCTACCTACAAAGACTGGCATATATTGGTCAGGGCTTGTCTTCCTAAAGGTACTGATGTTCCCAAACTTATTAAAGAGGCTTAATTAGAGGAAAACATTGCCCTGACCGATGAAATTAAGCAAAATTAATATAGAAAGTATAATTGCTCAATTAGCTACTGCCTTTCTAATAATTAGGGAATGGCAAAAAATATAATTCACAGAAGAGTGCAAAACTTAAGTATCTGAGCACTACAGCTGAAACAATCACAATTTTTCCGTTATGTAATGAACCGCGTTGCACACACCCGCATGCACCCATAGTAGAAAACTGGGACACATAGCCAGAAATTACATACAACAGCATGCGAAAGGTAGATATGGTGACATGCACATACGTACACATAGTCGTGACAATCAGAGGATCACACTACAAAGGGGCTTTACATAGTTCAGATTTAGACAAAGTTGATGAATGCACTTTGCGTACGCGCGATAGCAGCCTTGTGTGTGCATTTGCAAACAACGCAATTGAACAAGTGCAAGAGCACACTATGAATGATGCTGCACGCGACTGCCACCTAGACAGGCAGGATTGAGGGAGGTTTGGTCAATGAAGATTAGGCCACACCCAGAATCTACTTCAAGTACAGTTAATTAGTAGACCTGATAAGGAGCCAAATGTGGAAAACAACATTGCAGGGAATAAACAAAAATTCCTAGTAGTTACGGGGGCTGCCAGATCTGTATTAACCTCTCCCTTGAATTTGTCTCTTACCAGGGAAACTATTTTGGCTGTGGGGGTAACAGGGCGAGTTGAACCATTACCCTTGGACTGCATCAGCAAAACTTACCACTGGGTAACTGCAGAATAAATACTCTTTTCTCCTTGCAGCAACTCCTACTAACCTACTTGGCTCAAGATTTATTCTGCAAATTGGGATGCATTATATACTGCACTCCCAAAGGAGTGTTTTTAAATAGGCCAAAAAATAATGCTCAGAAAGTACAGAACATGTTCACAATCCCACAAATATTGTAATTTAAAGAAGGAGGTAATTAAGGCACTTATGGTTTCTCTAATATAGGAGGCACCTGTGTTGTGTGGACTGAAAATATCGGGTAAAAAAAATAAAGATTATACTTACATTTCAAATCTTGTTGTCTATGTGTTCTCTTTTTTTGTATACCACTCCAAATAAAACATATAAAGGAGAAAGAAATATCCAAATAGTGTAATATAGTAAAATAAATAAATATACTGCCAAGTAAATAAATACACCACTATGCATGTGATTAACAGAGGTCATAAAGTGAAATATTGATCCAAAACAGTATCCAATTCTTTTGTGAACTTTCCACTCTGTTTCAATTCCAAAGGGTTCAATGTAATAACCCCAGTGGTAATGCACTCACCAACGGTAGATAGAAATATGAAATACACTTCCCAGTAGAATTATTGCTCTCAATTTAAGGCATCACCCGTGTTGTTCTCTATGGTAATGTGCTTACCAGAGATATGAATTTGAAAATCATTGAAATAATAATCTTTGATAGAGAGCTCTGTCCAATAAAAGTCATCCTCGCTCCATTCAATGAATCATATAACTAGGAGAAAAAAAGGAATCTAGTTGCGATACCACCTAAAAGGTTTTTAATATACTGTATAACAAAAAGGTGCTCACATTAAAAACAGAGATAAAATTTAAGACTGGGTGTAAAAAATCTCATACCAGGAGGAGTAGGTAAGCAGGAAGCGTACAAGTTCTTTAAAATTTTCCACAATGAAAAAAGTCACTGGATACTTGATCCTCACTTCAGATAGTAATTTTGATGGGTGATCAGTAGTCCAAATTCCTCATCACTTACCAATGCGTTTCAACAAATGTCTTTATCAAGGTGGATGAGGTATGTAACCGCTGACTCCTTATTTATAGTCGAATTGGAAACACCAAAACATTATTCAACAGAATTCACCAAACATGAAACCCTTACAGTATAAAATATGAAATTCAACTATCTTATTTTCACTTGATGTTAAACATTCGATATATTAAAAGATATGATATATTTATATATATATATATATATATATATATATATATATATATATATATATGGTAATATGTCTCTAATGTTATTGTTAAGTGCCTTGAGTTTGTGGACACTTAGGAAGTTGCCAATCTTACAAAATTCTAACTTCCGTATCTCGGATTACGGACAGAAGTTGTTGTCGACCTGCATTTCAAATCAGGAACAAACTCACTTCTGACCCATTCCTGGCTTGCCTTAAGTTACTTCTGGCTTATGTTTTGAATCGGAGGTCTTTATTGTCAGGCGCAATCTCAGCACATTTACCAGGTGCAAGGGATGGACGCCTTCCTCTATGGCAGCGCCGTCGAATCCCGTTGCCTAGCTACGAGGCATATCTCTTTTTCCTGGTCACGGCCGACGGGCGCATGCGCAGTAGGTGCGTGTCTTCGTTGCTAGGCAACAGGACGCTGGCTGTTCAGGGATCAGCTGTTCTGCCGTCCTATTCACTGCCACCAATAACAGAGCAACACTGTTTATATAAAGGAGGCTCTGCCGCCATTCTGGTGCCAGAGTATCAAGGTCTCCTTATGCTCGAGCGTTTCTGTTTACTCCCAAGTATCCTGACTGACTCCTCGGCTCCAGACTTGGCCTTCCTGGACCTCCTTTTTGAATATCCTTCCATGACCAGATTTCCTGGATTGACCTATGGCTTCCTGACTAGGCTCCTGTCCCACCCTGTTGTACCTTTCTGCTCGCACAGCCGGATCTTGGATTGCTTGACCTCGCTTTTTCACCAATTACTTCACTGGGGGCTATCTAGGAGGGCCGTGACCTGCGTTTCTCTGCAGCTAACTCCAAACTCTCTTGCAGGGGTCCCTGGTGAAGACCAGAGGCACGTTTTGACTCCGCGCCTCCTTGTTTAGCAGTGTCAATACCAGCAAGTAGACCTTAGTTTCCTCCTAGCTGTGACATTAGAAATATAACAAAAAGGCTCTTTCCGAAAATGAGTTCCAAGTGAGCACTCCAGACTATAAAGTATATGTGTGACATTAAGGGAAAATGGAAATGTAGGTCTTCTCTATCATAGGTATTTTACTGTTAAAAATCAAACATCTACATCTTATATCTATCCCACAAATTAAAAAGTGCATTGGTATTGTCACGAGCCGCGGCTATATGCCACATCCTGGCGTGAACTAGCAGCCCGGCGTGTACTTTAGACTCTGTGCTCTGTTATTATCCTTGTGGCATAGATGTAGGAGGGTGTAGGGACATCCTCCAACACCAGGGGGAGATCCTATATGATTTAAACTGGTTCACTTTTATTTTTATACATGCTTCCTGGTTATGTTATTTCCTATGCTAGTTCTAGCTAGTAATTAATTAGCTGCCTCCTGAGGCTGATTCTCAGCCCTACCCTCCTCTGTCCTGATTGGCTCCTAGTGCTATTTAAGGCAGTGAGATCAGAACCTCACTGACGGTTATAGCGTCCTGTTCACAGTTCTGCTGCCTGCTTGTTCTCTCTCTGCTTGGTGTTAAAACCTGTGACTGACTTCCCGTGTCTGACCCTCGTTTGTTCCTGGACCTTGAACCTACGCTTCTGACCCTGACCATTTGCCTGAATACCGGATTCTGCTCCTCCGCCAGTGCCCCTGACCTTTCGCTTGACCCTGGATTCCGAACCTGTGCTTGTGACCTCTGACCTTGGTTTACTCTGCCTGAACCTCATGCTGCTGTCCGCCAATCACTCCACTCCTGGGTTCTCCTTAGCCGGTATACGATTCTCGACCCTCTGTCAGCATGCGGCCAAGTCTGTCCCCACCACTAGGAGCTCCAGCGAGCACCAGGCTTTCGGAGTAGACTCCGAGTTTTATTGTGCTGGCTAGGGAGTTCTTAACATTATAACCGGCCAAAACAGAAATTCCGGAGACCAACTTTAATGGAGGAAAGCGGAATCAAATCGTCTCCATTTCAAGTGCTGGCTGGCCATGTTGACACCGTGTATCAAATGATCCAGGAATTGGCCCAGCGTTTGTCCGCACAAGAAGAGGCCTCCAGAGACCTGCAACCAACAGCAACAAGTAGGGATTGTTATCTCCCTACTCCAGGGCGATCCTCAGTCTTGGGCCTTCTCCCTTTCACCAACAAGTCCAGTCTTACAAACCGTGGATGCCTTCTTCCAGGCCTTGGGGTTGCTATACGATGACCCAGACAGAGTGGCCTCAGCTGAGTCTCATCTCCGAGTATTAAAGCAAGGACGTCGTTCCGCTGAGGAATATTGTGCGGAATTCCGGCGTTGGTCTACTGATTGTGCCTGGAATGATCCGGCACTGCGGAGTCAATTTCGTTTGGGCCTTACCGAGCAAATTAAGGACTCTCTTTTTCAGTATCCTGTACCCGCCTCACTTGAAGATTTGATGCAGCTTGTCATTAAAATTGACCATCGAATTAGAGAGCGGAAAACTGAACGTGAGTCATCAATACCTCCTGGCTCATCACCCAGTTCCGATTTTTCTTTGCTGGATACCCCTGAACCCATGCGGCTGGGTGCTTATCGCCTGCCTCCGGAGGAACGCTCCAGAAGATGCTCACTAGGCCTTTGCTTCTATTGTGGCAAATCAGGCCACCTAGTACGTTCCTGTCCCAGCAAGGTGGGAAAACGCCTAGACTCAAGTGCTGGAGAAGTGGTGCGTTTAGGTCTCCAAATAACCTCTTCGGAAAACTCTCTGTTAGTCCCTGCACGCTTAGCCTTCAGACATCGTTCCACTGACTTGTCGGCCTTCCTTGATAGAGGTGCAGCAGGTAACTTTCTGGATATTCTGTTGGCTCAAACCCTTGGAATTCCCGAAGTCAAACTGGATTCGAGCATTACCGCCTGCGGCTTGGATGGTAATCCCCTGGTTGGGGGCCGAATATTCGCCAAGACCCCATTGGTTCGATTATCCGTAGGCACTCTCCATACTGAAGAACTCACATTCTTCCTGATCACCTGTCCCTCCGCTCCGTTGATTCTGGGGTATCCATGGCTGCAAAGTCATAATCCCCTTATTGATTGAAAAAGAGGAGAGATCATCCGTTGGAGTCCAGAGTGCTCTACTTCATATTTGACCCTGCCTCTTAGAACCCTGCAGCCTAGTCCAGAATTGTTGCCTACACCTTACCAGGACTTCAGTGACGTCTTCTGTAAACAGAAGGCTGATTCTCTCCCGCCTCATCGGGACTACGACTGTGCTATCGATCTTGTGCCGGGATCTAAATTGCCCAAAGGGCATCTGTATTCTTTGTCTGCCCCAGAAACTCAAGCTATCGAACAGTACGTAGAGGTGAATCTAAGGAAAGGATTTATCCGTCCCTCTAAATCCCCGGTAGGTGCTGGCTGTTTCTTCGTGGCTAAAAAAGATGGCAGTCTGGGACCCTGCATCGACTACCGTGGCCTGAATGAAATCACAGTCAAAAACACTTACCCGCTGCCTTTGATTTCTGTTTTGTTTGATCAGCTCAAGTCTGCCACCATCTTCTCTAAGATTGACTTACGGGGTGCTTATAATCTCATCTGCATCAGACAGGGAGATGAATGGAAGACCGCCTTTAATACCTTCTCTGGACATTATGAATATTTGGTGATGCCATTTGGATTGTGTAACGCTCCGGCAGTCTTCCAGGATTTAATCAATGACATCTTGCGAGAATTCCTGAGTAAGACCGTGGTGGTTTACTTAGATGATATTTTAATTTATTCGCAGTCCCTGCCTCAGCACCGCCAACAGGTTCGGGAAGTTCTGGAGAAGTTACGTCAACACCACCTCTACGCAAAATTGGAGAAGTGCGAGTTCGAAGTCTCCAGGGTGGCCTTCTTAGGCTATATCATTTCTTCATCTGGCTTCTCCATGGACCCCAGTAACGTCCAAGCAATCCAAGACTGGGTTCTTCCTACTAACCTCAAGGCGATCCAATGGTTCCTTGGCTTCGCCAACTATTACCGGAGGTTTATACGGTCCTTTTCTTCCTTGGTGGCTCCTATTACCGCCCTCACCCGGAAGGGTGCCGACCCAACTAATTGGTCTTCGGAGGCGTTAGTGAGCTTTTCTGTCCTTAAAGTCGCTTTCACATCTGCACCCATTCTTAGGCATCCAGATCCTGAGGTTCCGTTCATTGTTGAAGTAGACGCCTCAGATGTAGGAGGCGCCATTCTCTCTCAAAGAGATCCTCAAAGCAAAAAATTACACCCATGTGCATATTTGTCCAAGAAATTCTCATCTGCCGAAATTAACTACGATGTTGGGAATCGAGAGTTATTGGCCATCAAGTGGGTCCTCGAAGAATGGCGGCATTGGTTAGAAGGAGCATCTCACATTATTACCATCTTCACTGACCATAAAAACCTTCAGTATATTCAGATTGCCAAAACTCTAAATCCTCGACAGGCCCGCTGGGCTTTGTTTTTCACCCGATTCAACTTCCTTATCACTTACCGTCCAGGATCAAAAAATACTAAGGCTGATTCTCTGTCTCTGAGTTTTATGGCATCCCATCCTCAGCCCCCTGACCCGCAACCAATAATTCCCTTGACCTCCATTCATGTCGGTCTAACTCAGGATCTTGGGGCCACACTCCGCCACTTCCAGAAAATTGCTCCAGCTCAGACACCTGCTGATAAATTGTTTGTCCCAGTTCATCTGAGGAAGTCGGCTCTCATCGAATGCCACGACAACCGCTCAGCAGGTCATCCCGGTATCCAGAGGACCATAGAAATACTTTCCCGCTGGCTTTGGTGGCCCACCTCGTCTTCGGATGCGGAAAACTATGTTCGCGCCTGCCCAGAATGTGCCAGGAACAAGTCTTCCAAAATCTGTCCTCCGGGTCAACTTCTACCCTTGTCAACTCCAAACAGGCCAAGGACCCATATTTCCATGGACTTTGTTGTCGACCTCCCTTTATCGTCGGGTCATAACACCATTTGGGTAGTTGTTGATCGATTCAGCAAGATGGCACATTTTATACCCTTGCTCAAATTGCCGGATGCCAGAAGTTTGGCCACCTTATTTATTACTCATATCTTCCGTCTCCATGGCCTTCCAGAAGACATAGTCTCGGACCGAGGGTCCCAATTCATTGCACAATTTTGGAGGTCTTTCTGCAATTCCTTTGGAATCAAAGTTAGTTTGTCCTCAGCTTACCACCCTCAGTCAAATGGTCAGACGGAAAGAACCAATCAATCCTTAGAACAATTTCTGCGCATATACGTTTCCAAGTTTCACGATAATTGGTCCTCCCTCTTATCCTGGGCAGATTTTGCTTAAAACAATGCTTGGCACTCTGCAACATGTACCTCTCCGTTCTTCTGCAACCTTGGGTTCCACCCGAAAGCGAACTCTCTCTCTTCTGCTGTTACCATTGGTGATCCTGGAACACCTGCCTTCACTGCCAGGTTGAAATCAGTTTGGAAGAAGGTACATTCCGCTCTGTGTCAAGCCTCTCTTAGGTCTAAAGCCTTCGCTGATCGCCATCGTGGTCCATGTGTATTAAAAGCAGGAGATCGTGTATGGTTGTCCACACGGAACATCAAATTGAGACAACCCTGCAAGAAACTTGGTCCCCGATTCATCAGCCCATTTTTGATTGAGAAAAGTAAATCCAGTGGCATTCCGACTCAAACTACCACCATCTTTAAAAATTCCCTGTACTTTCCATTGTTCTCTTCTGAAAAAAGCCGTTGCTCGCAGCAAACACAGTCAATCTTCCTCTAAAAGACCTCGGCCTCTGCTTATTAATGGAGACCGCGAGTTCATCATTGAAAAAATTCTGGACTCAAGGAGGGTTCAAGGGCAGGTCCAGTTCCTAGTCCATTGGAAGGGTTACGGCCCAGAAGAGCGAACTTGGATACCCCAGAAGCGTCTCCACGCTGAGAAACTCCTTAGGAAATTTTTTAAGAAGTTTCCTTCTAAGCCTGGATGTCGGGGTGCCTTGACCCCTCCTCAAGGGGGGGTACTGTCACGAGCCGCGGCTGTATGCCACATCCTGGCGTGAACTAGCAGCCCGGTGTGTACTTTAGATTTTGTGCTCTGTTATTATCCTTGTGGCATACATGTAGGAGGGTGTAGGGACATCCTCCAACACCAGGGGGAGCTCCTATATGATTTAAACTGGTTCACTTTTATTTTTATACATGCTTCCTGGTTATGTTATTTCCTATGCTAGTTCTAGCTAGTAATTAATTAGCTGCCTCCTGAGGCTGATTCTCAGCCCTACCCTCCTCTGTCCTGATTGGCTCCTAGTGCTATTTAAGGCAGTGAGATCAGAACCTCACTGCCGGTTATAGCGTCCTGTTCACAGTTCTGCTGCCTGCTTGTTCTCTCTCTGCTTGGTGTTAAAACCTGTGACTGACTTCCCGTGTATGACCCTCGCTTGTTCCTGGACCTTGAACCTACGCTTCTGACCCTGACCATTTGCCTGAATACCGGATTCTGCTCCTCCGCCAGTGCCCCTGACCTTTCGCTTGTCCCTGGATTCCGAACCTGTGCTTGTGACCTCTGATCTTGGTTTACTCTGCCTGAACCCCACGCTGCTGTCCGCCAATCACTCCACTCCTGGGTTCTCCTTAGCCGATATACGATTCTCGACCCTCTGTCAGCCTGCGGCCAAGTCTGTCCCCACCACTAGGGGCTCCAGCGAACATCAGGCTTTCAGAGTAGACTCCGAGTTTTATTGTGCTGGCTAGGGAGTTCCTAACAGGTATAAAATAACTGTATATATTTACCGTTAACAAATAGTGGTAATATAAACAGACCTATTTATATAATAATGGAAATCATTTCCTATTAGTTAGTATATGAAATATCAAAATATGGATCTACTCATACATGTTAGTCACGCTATTCCTAGCATATATAGTATTACAAAAACTGATATTCTATATATAAAAAAAATGTTATATCACATTAGATCCTTTAGTGAGTTCTTTCTTTAACTTCTTTTCACACATTCTTTAAAGTATTATGGATCTGTAGAGCTTTGAAACAAAGGATAAATGTCACATGAACAACAGTCCTTATTGAGACCATGGGGGATTACACTATTTAATTTATAAATTCATGACATCTCAGTCCTGGCCAGTTGATTATATATATAATTGGAGGTATAGAAATATAGACAGAGTAAATGCCCAAAAATTTAACCTAATACCCGGCTGAACAATTGTGTAGCTCTTTAAAATGGGCTGAGTGTGTCTCCTTGCCCCTTTTTAGAATATAGATGTGCTCCAAAATAGGCTGTTTAAGCGTTCTTGTAGTCTTTTCCACACAGAACAAACCACATTGGCACTTAAGCAGGTAGATTATATTTTTAGAATAGCAAGTAAAAAAATCATTTATTTTATATGTTTGATCATGGACTTTAAATTTATGAATTTTATTGTTACCACGGGTATTTTTAATGGTTCGACAAGCCAGACAGGTTCCGCACCTAAAAAAGTCCTTTGATTTAATATGGCTGGTAGTAGAATGCTCAGACAGTGCCTCTCTAGCTTATCTTGTAATTTTGGGGTTCTTCTACATATATAAAAAGTTCTGGAAGATAACTGTCAGGTTTCACTAGGATGAGTGGGATCCTTCTGTTCTGCCTGGCATTGGTGGTACTTCACCCAGAGGCGCGGAATCTAACAAAGTGGAAGATTTTCACCAGAGGTTCCGCAAGGGAAGTTGGGCTTGGCAGCTTCCACCCTGCAGGTCGCGGCCCTCTAGGGGAGTGCCCAGTGAGCAGCGATAGAGAACAGAGTACAGAGAAGAATGTAGGCACTAGATAGCCACAAATGAGTAGGAGTACTGAGTGATGCTCAGTGATGGTCCACAGAGAGATAATAGGGGATTTGCAGCAGCACTCGTGGAGAGATGATAGCAATGATCTGCCGTAGTGACCACTAACGAGTGGAGCAGGTAATAGGTAATTTGCAGCAGCACACTTGGACAGATGGTAGCAATGATCTACAGTAGTTACCACCAACAAGTGGAGCAGGTAATAGGTGATTGCAGCAGAGGGCATGAGTTGCTTCCAGGCCAAGAGTCTGACGAGAAGAACCAGCACTAAGAGCAGCTGGGAGGAGCCTTATAAACGAGAAGTAACCAATGGATGAGCGGGACAGGTGAACGCAGGTGAGATGATCACCTGTGCATGTGCAGAACCAATTGCCGGCCTGACAGCTGGGGAAAAAGCAGGGAATGATACTTAGGTTACCGAGTGGCACCCGTGAGTGAGCAGAGTGTGACAATAACATATGTTTTAGAATTGGGTCTTTACATAAAACTGTCCTAATGTTTGCAAACAACTTTTTTTTTTAGTTTTATGGAAATAACTGTATTGGTTATAAATGATAAGATGGGTCGATTAGTCTTATTAGATTTGTCTCTGGTTGGATGTAGAAAGTTCTTTGAAATTAATTATTTCTTAATCTGATCAAGGAACTGGGTTTTGATTCGAAGAGAATGAACATTCAAAATACTCTCAACCTCATATTCATCAAGAGGAGTCTTGATATGAGGAGGAGCGGCAGGTTCTCTGAAGGATTCATTGAAAACCAGAGATTTAAGCAATGAGATGTGGAAAGAGATATGGATCTTAATGGAAGGAGGTAAGGAAAGTTTATAAGAGACAGCATTAATAACCTGGGAGACGGAAAAGGGACTGAAGCATGGAGCCAGTTTCATTGAGGGGACTCGGATGCGAGTGGATAACCACACCCGATCTCCAACTTGCAATACAGGAAAGCTCTTAAGGTGGCGGTCAGCGGTGCCCTTTTAACATTGGGAGGCCAAAAGAAGTCTAGCTAGAGTCTGTGTCCAGATTTGAGAAAAATCACGTATTGGGAGTCCAATGCAGGAACAGATGAGAAAGGAGCTTCCAGCAAGGTCGGTGGCACAAGATGTCTGCCGAAGACCGTGAAAAAAGGTGAAGAAGCAGTGGAGAAATGTATCTGATTGTTATGTGTGAACTCCACCCAACAGAGTAGGTCACTCCAAGAGGGCTGATGTTCAGATAAGCAACACAGAAAACACACCAGGTCCTGATTAACACTTTCTGTCTGCCAATTAGTTGGGGAGTGGCATCTGGAGGAGAATTTAAGGTCTATGCTGAGGTTTTTACAAAAGTCCCTCCAAAACTTTGAAACAAATTGTACCCCGTGATTTGAGATTATTTCATGTGGACAGCCGTAAAGATGGAAGATATTCTTCAAAAATAGATGGGAGAGTTCCGATATCGAAGGCAGTGGGCCATTATGAAAAAACTATCTTCAAAAATCCAAATAGTGTTGTAGCAATGACTTCAGGGTAACTCAGTAATAAAATCCATAGTAACACTGGTCCAGGGGAGTCCGGAATTGGAAGAGGAACAGGGCAGCACGTTGGCTAAACGGTTAGCACTTCTGCCTTACAGCACTGGGGTCATGAGTTGAAGGAATGAGAAGACCAGAGTGGAATTGCCTGGGAACCTTGTGATAAGCACATGTGCTGCAGGCTTGTACATACTTGCAGACATCTGTACCAAGGGAGGGCCACCAATAGTATCTAGAGAGTAGAGCAATGGTCTTCTTATAGCAAGCGTGCCCCGCAAATTTGGAATCGTGAGCCCATCTTAAGAGTTTGGGATGAAGATGAGGACTTACAAAAGAACATCCAAGAGGAGAAGACTTCACCGAAAAAAATAATCAAGGCCACAATTTGGACCAGGCTGAGGATTGGTTTACATACAGGAAGAGACAGAGAGTCAGAGTTGTCGGAGGATGTGGACAGTGCATCGGCTCTGGAATTCTTGGGAGCCAGGACGATAGAAGAGGATTAGATGGAAACGTGAAAAGACCAGTGAGCCTGACGCGGGTTGAGGCATTGTGCGTCTTGAAGTTAAATTCTTGTGATCAGTCATCCCTGTAACGGGGTGAGCCCCTCTTAAAAGGTAATGCCATTCCTCAAGAGCAATCTTAATAGCAAAGAGTTCTTTGTCGCAAATACCATAGTTCCTCTCACAGGGAACAAATTTTTTAGAAAGGATACCTCACTGTTCCAAGGACCCAGAACAGGAATTTGGAGATAAAACGGCCCCAATCCTAACAGAAGAGGCATCCACCTCCAGAAAAAAGGGTCTTCTTTGCTCAGGTTGCTTATGCACAGGAGCGGAAATGAAGGCTTCCTTAAGATACTTGACAGCAGAAACTGAGTCCGGAGGCTAAGAGTTACATAAGGCTTCCTTTCGAGTCAGAGCCGTGATAAGGACAGTAGGAGAACAAAACCCTTTAATGAACTGGTGGTAGTAATTTGCAAATCCAATGAATCACTGGGTGGTCTTGGGACCACAAGGTTGCAGCCAGTTGAGAATGGATTCAACCTTCTTAGGGTCCATTTAAAGTTCCAGACACAAGGTAACCAAGAAACAGAACTTGAAGGTAGGTTTGAAAAGGTATTTCTCCAGCTTGCAATACAGATAATGAATCCAAAGTCAAGAAAAAACTTCTTTAACATGCTTGTGATGAGTGTGAAGATCAGAGGAAAAAATGAGAATGCCACGGATTGATATAGAATATCTCGGAAGATTTTGTTGACAAATTCTTGAAACATAGCAGGAACATTGCAGAGACCGAAGGGCATTACCAGGTACTTGTAGTGCCCGACACGGGTATTGAGGGCGGTCTTCCACTTGTCACCCTTACAAATGTGTGGAAGGTTGTGGGCTTCTCTAAGATATAATTTGGTAAAAATTTGGGCTCCACGGATACAATCAAATAAAATGAATGAAGGGAAGCGGATAACGGTTCTTAACAGTGACAACATTCAGGCAGTGATAATCAATACAGTTTTAAGGAGACATCTTTTTTTATAACGAAGAAGAATCCTGAACCCACTGGGGAAGACTTCTTAATAAAACACTGAAATAAAGGTTTTCAGGAAAAGTACTGGGACATGGCTTGGGTCTCCGGTAAACAGAATGGATAGACCCTGCCCTATGGAATGGTTTTCCCTGGGAGAAGTTCAATAGGGCAGTCCCACGGACGATGTGGAGTTAACTTCTCGGGAACCGTTTTACTAAATACATCAAGAAAATCCACAGAAGGTTTGGGGAGCACTGCCTGAGGAGAAAGCAAAAACCAGGGAACCTGAGTCACAGGAAGAGGAACCCTGGAGAGACAATGCTGGGAGCAGGAGAAACCTCAAGAAATTATCTGTGACCAACTTCAAGAAAATGTGTTCTTAGCCAGAGTAACCCCAGGATGATGGGATTAACAGATTGCGGAAGAATCAGGAATTTGATCCACTCATGATGAACGCCTCCTACCTGCAACCATACAGGACTAGTGATACAGGTACTGGAGCCATTGCTGATGAGGTTACCGTCAGCTGCAGTTAGTACCAAGGGTTGCGGAAAAGAATGAAAGGGTAAATGGAGTTTGAAGATAAGAGTGGCGGACATGAAGTTCCCCGCGAATCCAGAATCCACAAAACCTGAAAATACAAGAGGAACATCTGGAGAATTAAGGGTAAGTAGCATCAAAAAGCTGAAATTCTTTAAGGAGCAGGGGGTGTGAGAAATGGATCCTAGGATGACGCCCCCCCCCTTTACTCTCTTAGGAGGTGGAGGTCTGTTGGTGCAGGCGGCCAATAGGTGACCACACTCTCTGCAGTATAGACAAAGATGATTCTTTATACAGCACTCTCGTTCATTCCCGAGAAAGGCGAGAGTGTCCATAGGTTCGAGAAGCTCCCTCTGGAGCCGCAGGAATGCAAATTGTCAAAAGGTGCAGCTTCGAACACAGACAACAGTTTCATGAAGCGGAGAAGGGACATGGTCTTGGTTAGAAGCGAAAGCACCTTGTCTTCCGGCAGGAACACATTCTGAAACAACATATCAAAGTCGAAGCCCAGAAAACACATCCGTTGTGTGGGAACCAAAGATAACTTTGGCAGATTGAGAATTCAGCCTGGAATCTGCAGAAATTGAATAGATATTTAAATGTGCTGTAAGAGGACACATTTGGATGGCGCCTTCAACAACAGGAAACCCACCATGACAGTCATGATTTTGGGGAAAACCCGCAGGGTAGAAGTGAGACCAGAGGGTAAGCTCAGAACTGATAATGTGCCTTGCAGACTGCAAAGCGAAGGAGACAATGATGCCCCTTTCATATGGGAACATGCAGGTAGGCATCCTCTTTAGGGCCAAACATGCCAGAAATTCCCCTTGTTTCATACCCGCGGTCAAGGATAGCGACTACATCCAGTATACCACAACCTGAACCAGCTTGTTAAGGGTCTACAGAAAAAATAAAAACCAAAGAGTAAAAATTAAAAATCCAGAAAGATGCACTACTCCAAAGGACCTTTAACTAAAACAGAAAGATGGAAAATAATAGAAGAGGTGCTATCCACTCAAATAGTTTGAGTTTTAAAATGCCCTTTGTCACTCACCGGACCGTGAGTGCCTCTTCCCGGACATTTAGGAACCGTGGTCGTCCACCATCCTGAGGGTCTGCGCATGCGCAGCCCTTTTCTATACTTCAGTGTATACCCCTTTAACTCAATTGGCAGATCAGGCAACCTCCCTATATTAAGCACCTGTGGTCAACACCACGTTGCCTGATCTTGGAGTCTCATTCCTCATGAGTCTCTGAAGGTGTTCCTGTATTCCTCGTGTATTCAGCGCTGCTGATTCCTGTGGTTTCCAAGCCACTTCTATTCCTGTGGTTTCCATACCACTTCTACCATCAACTGTATCATCAGGACTGTTTGCTGATTCCTATCCGCTGCCTCCGTGCACTACAGTCTTCTAAACCACTTCAACGTTATTGTATATCAATGTGACTGTTTGCTCATTGCTATCCGCTGCCTCCGTGCACTCCAGCTTTTTCTTCACTCACCTGCTTCTCATCAAGTCTGTTTGCTGATTCCTATCCGCTGCCTCTGTGCACTACAGTCTCCTGCTTGCAACTTGCCTGTGTTCATCATCGTGACTGCCAGCTGACTACTATCCGCTGCCTCCGTGCACTACGGTCTCCTGCTTGCAACTCGCCTGTGTTCATCATCATGACTGCCAGCTGACTATTATTCGCTGCCTCCGTGCACTACAGTCTCCTGCTTGCAACTCGCCTGTGTTCAACATCGTGACTGCCAGCTGTTTACTATCCGCTGCCTCCGTGCACTACAGTCTCATCTCATCTTTGCTGTGGCTTCCTCGAGACTGCCGCTTTCATGACCATCTGCTACACTTCGTGATCTACAGCTCCTGCCCTGCGCTGCACTCCTGTTTCCCATCGCTGTTGGTTCCTGTGGTTGCTACTGGTTACCTCCGTGTGCCGCTGAGCCCTGCTGCTGTGGTCAGCGCTATCGTCCATCTCCTGCTGATCCACTCTCCACGCCTTCACGTGTTCCACTGGCCTCTACCCTCCTGTCAGCATTGGATTTGTATCTCATCTACTACCCTCTGCTGGATCATCTCTATTCTCCTGGGTCTCCTATGAGTCCAGTTCCACGTGTTGCTGACTCCTGTGGAGTTGTGTCCCTGTTGGTCTACTCACCTGTGCGCTGCACCTGCTAGACCTCTGCCTCACCTGTCCAGGGACTTTCTATCCAGTCGGCCTCTAGCCGCTCAGGTACCGCTGCTATCCCATCTGACTGCTACTGCTGAACCACGGTATGCATACTTCTCATTGACTGTGCTGTGTATTGCATATCTTGCTGGACTGTGTTTGGTTCTCTCTGGAGTCTGCTATCCTCTGAGTCTATTGCCATCATTGACTGTGTTACAATTGTGCTGGACTACTTCAAGAGACTTTCTAGATTGCAGACCTGCTCAGTCATTTATATATATATATATCTATATTGTGCATATTACTGTGGATCGTGTATAAGGTGCCTGTGTATATCCTGTGTTGCAGTCTTCCCCCCGTGCACCTCCTCACATATATATTCAGTGGTACAGCTTGCTGATGTCAGACCACTGATCCCTGTTTCCGGTATCACCTGTTCCATCCTCCTCTCACATAGCAGTGGTACAACTTGCTACCGCAGACCACTGACTACCTGGATACCTCCACTTGGATTCCATTCCTTCACTCAGACAGCGGTACAACTTGCTACCCGCAGACCGCTGACTCTCATCACCTCCTTGTTTCTGTTGGACATTCCTCCTCACTATAGCAGTGGTACAACTTGCTATCGCAGACCACTGACTATATTCACGTGTCCTTGTCCATACAGTTCCTTGTGTATTATTATCTCATTATTACCAGTGTTGCTAGTCATAGACTTTCCTGAGCATCCCATCGGCCATCATTTCATGTTCCGTGATCACCCAGCTACCAGAGTACCCTATTACCATCTACATTGCTCTGGTAAGCCTACCATCTGGTGATCCCTGGGTAAAGACTCCTAGTGCCCGTGACAGTAAGATCAGGCCATGACAGACCCAGATGCGGAACCTACCGCCAAAGAGATGCTGCAACATCTGGTTAGCCGTGTGGAACAACAGGATGCCCGCCAACAGCTGTTACTTCAGTGTTATCAGTCATTAACCTCCCAAGGAACATCTGGACAGACTGTGACAGCTATTACTGAAGCTCCTGTGCTTTCCTCCGTTTCCCCATTGCCATCCCAGGTGTCTACAGCTTCCACGCTTCACCTGCCTACTCCGTCAAAGTACGATGGAGACCCCAAAACTTGTAGGGGTTTCCTTAACCAATGTTCAGTCCATTTTGAGCTCCAACCTCAAAATTTTTCTACCCATCGTTCCAGAGTGGCCTATCTTATCTCTTTGTTTTCAGGACAAGCCCTGGCTTGGGCCTCCCCTCTGTGGGAGAGGAACGATCCAATATTACAAGATAGTGCCAAATTCCTTTCTACATTCCGAAGTGTGTTCGATGAACCAGGTCGTGTGACCTCCGCTGCTTCCAGCATCCTCCGTCTGCGACAAGGATCTCATACTGTAGGCCAGTACGTCATTCAATTTAGGATCTTAGCCTCTGAACTTCAGTGGAACACTGAAGCCCTAGTTGCCGCCTTCTGGCAGGGGCTTTCCGATAAAATTAAAGATGCACTGACTACTCAAGAGCTTCCTTCGTCCCTTGAAGATTTGATCTCTCTATGCCATCGTGTTGATATGAGATTTCGTGAAAGAGAGGCTGAGAAAACGACTTCTGCTAAAGCACCTCTTCGCTCTAACCCTCAATTTCGTCCAGTGTCACCTGCTGTGATTCCCATGGAGATAGGACGTTCCAAGTTATCTTCTGAGGAGAGGAGACGAAGAGTCAAGAATAGACTCTGTATCTATTGTGCTGATTCCACTCATGTCCTCAGCTCCTGCCCTAAGAGATCGGGAAATGCCAGGCCCTAACTAGTTCTGGAGAGGTGAAGTTAGGGTCCCTGGAGTCCTCTCCATCGTCTATGAAATCTAAAGTCTGCGCTTTTGATGTGACTATTTCCTTTGCTACCAAAACCTTTGAGTCACAGGCATTGATTGATTCCGGAGCAGCAGGAAATTTTATTTCCAAATCGTTAGTAAATCAATGGTCTCTACCAGTGATTACCTTAAAAACTCCCATTACTGTGACGGCTATCGATGGATCACGTCTCATCAACGGTCTCATCACCCAGAGTACGTCTCCAGTAACCCTTCAGATTGGTGCTCTGCATCATGAAGAGATATCGTTTTTAATTCTTCCTGTGACGACAAGTCCGATTGTCCTAGGCCTTCCATGGCTTCAGTGTCACTCTCCCCAGATTGACTGGCGCACCCCTCAAGTCACGTCTTGGGGGTCTGAATGTCACCATCATTGCCTTTCCCAAGTCATTCCTCTCAAGGTACAGCAAGCTTCCATCTCAGCTATTTCACCGGGACTCCCTCCTCAATATGCTTCATTTACCGATGTTTTTGATAAAGCTCAGTCTGAACGTCTTCCTCCTCATCGTTCTTGGGATTGTCCGATTGATCTTCTTCCTGGCAAGACTCCTCCCAGGGGCCGGGTCTATCCACTCTCGTTACCTGAAACTCAAGCTACATCTGAATATATACGGGAGAACCTCCAGCGTGGGTTCATTCGACCTTCCACCTCGCCCGCTGGAGCTGGGTTCTTCTTTGTCAAAAAGAAGGATGGATCATTACGCCCTTGTATAGATTTTCGTGGACTTAATGCCATTACTATCAAGAATTGGTATCCCATTCCGTTGATCACTGAGCTATTTGACCGCATCAAGGGAGCCCGTATTTTTACTAAGTTGGATCTTCGTGGTGCCTACAATTTAATCAGAATCCGTTCCGGTGACGAATGGAAGACAGCGTTTAACACCAGAGACGGGCATTACGAATATCTGGTAATGCCTTTCGGGCTATGTAATGCCCCCGCTGTTTTTCAGGGCTTCATCAATGAGATTTTTCGGGACTTATTATATGTATGTGTCGTCGTCTACCTGGACGACATATTGATTTTTTCACAGGACCTGCCTTCTCACCACCAACATGTGGCAGAAGTCCTCTCCAGGCTACGGAAAAATTCATTGTTCTGTAAATTAGAAAAATGTTCATTCGAATTACCCCAGATTCCATTCTTGGGGTATATTGTTTCCGGAGTTGGTCTGAAGATGGATCCTGACAAAGTAAATGCTGTACTACATTGGCCCCAGCCAACTACTCTTCGTGCTATCCAGCGTTTTTTAGGTTTTGCCAATTACTATAGACGCTTCATTCAAGACTTTTCTTCCATTGCATCTCCTATTGTGGCCCTGACTCGAAAAGGGGCTAATCCTAAGCAATGGTCAACTGAGGCTATTCAAGCCTTTCAAACATTAAAAGAGTCCTTCTCTTCGGCTCCAATCCTTCGTCAGCCTGATGTGACACTCCCCTTCTTCCTAGAAGTAGATGCCTCTAATGTGGGCTTAGGAGCTATTCTCTCCCAACGCTCGGAACAGCAAAAATTCCACCCTTGTGCCTTCTATTCTCGGGGTCTCCTACCCGCAGAGAAGAATTATACCATCGGAGACAAGGAATTACTGGCTATCAAAGCCGCATTAGAGGAATGGAGATACTTGTTGGAGGGGGCTCGCCATCCGGTGACGATCTTCACGGATCATAAGAACTTGTCATATCTCCAGTCTGCCCAATGCTTGAACCCTCGTCAAGCAAGATGGTCTCTTTTCTTTTCCCGTTTTGAATTAATAATTACCTTCAAACCAGCTGCCAAGAACAAAAAAGCTGATGCCTTATCTAGAGCCTTTGTTACGTCCTCTGATATAGAAGAGGTTTCCAACCATACCATTCTTGACCCCAAATGTATCTCACTGGCTGCTTCATCCACCAAAACGCTACCATTTGGGAAGACCCTCGTGCCTCCTACTCTAAGGAGGAAAATCCTTTCGTGGTTCCATGCCTCTCGTTTTTCTGGACACGCCGGTGAACACAAGACTTTCGAGATCCTCTCTCGAAGTTACTGGTGGCCTTCAATGAGGAGAGACGTCAAAGAGTTCATTGCTTCCTGTGAATTATGTTCGCAATTCAAATCCTCTCGCAGAACCCCAGCAGGGTTGCTGCGACCACTACCCATTCCGTCCAAACCATGGACCCATATTAGTATGGATTTCGTTACTGACTTACCACCTAGTAAGAACCATAACACTATTTGGGTGGTAGTGGACAGATTTTCGAAGATGGCTCATTTCATCCCTCTGTCTGGTTTGCCTTCCTCGTCTATCCTGGCTGAACATTTCATTAAAGAGATCTTCCGTATCCATGGATGTCCATCTGAGATTGTGTCTGATAGAGGAGTACAATTCGTGTCCAGATTCTGGCGAGCCCTTTGTAAAACCTTGGGCATACGATTAGCACTCTCATCTTCTTACCATCCACAATCCAATGGGCAAACCGAACGTGTCAATCAAGATCTTGAGACTTTTATAAGGATATTTTCATCAGCCAATCAAGACAACTGGGTAGAGTTACTCCCTTGGGCTGAGTTCGCCCATAACAACATGTACCATGAGTCATCATCCAAAACTCCATTCTTTGTGGTCTACGGTCACCATCCGTCTTTTCCGGAATTTCCTGCCCTCCCGCCCACCCAAGTTCCTGCGGTGGAAACTGTTTGTCAGACCTTTAAAAATATCTGGTCTCAGGTCAGAACCTGTTTAAAGAAGACATCTGTCAAATATAAATCTTTCGCTGATAAGAAGAGGCGGGCTATTCCACCACTAAAAATTGGAGATCGTGTCTGGTTATCCACAAAAAATATTCGTTTGAAGGTTCCATCCATGAAATTCGCCCCTCGTTTTATTGGTCCATATAGGATCATTCAAGTTATCAATCCAGTATGTGTGAAACTCCTTCTTCCTAAGAGTCTTCGGATTTCTAATGCCTTCCATGTATCTTTGCTCAAACCTCTTATTATCAACCGTTTTTCAACTCCTCCCTCAGCTCCGCAGCCAGTTCAAGTTCATCAGGAGGAGGATTTTGAGATTACCGAGGTACTAGATGCAAAAATTTCGCGAGGAGTCCTCCACTTCCTCGTTCATTGGAAGGGCTTTGGTCCTGAGGAGCGCTCTTGGATCAAAGCTGAAGATCTTAATGCTCCTGCCCTTTTGAAGAAGTTTTACTCCAAAAATCCGGACAAGCCCGGTTCCAGGCGTTCTGTGCCCACCTTTAAAAGGGGGGGTACTGTCACTCACCGGACCGTGAGTGCCTCTTCCCGGACATTTAGGAACCGTGGTCGTCCACCATCCTGAGGGTCTGCGCATGCGCAGCCCTTTTCTATACTTCAGTGTATACCCCTTTAACTCAATTGGCAGATCAGGCAACCTCCCTATATTAAGCACCTGTGGTCAACACCACGTTGCCTGATCTTGGAGTCTCATTCCTCATGAGTCTCTGAAGGTGTTCCTGTATTCCTCGTGTATTCAGCGCTGCTGATTCCTGTGGTTTCCAAGCCACTTCTATTCCTGTGGTTTCCATACCACTTCTACCATCAACTGTATCATCAGGACTGTTTGCTGATTCCTATCCGCTGCCTCCGTGCACTACAGTCTTCTAAACCACTTCAACGTTATTGTATATCAATGTGACTGTTTGCTCATTGCTATCCGCTGCCTCCGTGCACTCCAGCTTTTTCTTCACTCACCTGCTTCTCATCAAGTCTGTTTGCTGATTCCTATCCGCTGCCTCTGTGCACTACAGTCTCCTGCTTGCAACTTGCCTGTGTTCATCATCGTGACTGCCAGCTGACTACTATCCGCTGCCTCCGTGCACTACGGTCTCCTGCTTGCAACTCGCCTGTGTTCATCATCATGACTGCCAGCTGACTATTATTCGCTGCCTCCGTGCACTACAGTCTCCTGCTTGCAACTCGCCTGTGTTCAACATCGTGACTGCCAGCTGTTTACTATCCGCTGCCTCCGTGCACTACAGTCTCATCTCATCTTTGCTGTGGCTTCCTCGAGACTGCCGCTTTCATGACCATCTGCTACACTTCGTGATCTACAGCTCCTGCCCTGCGCTGCACTCCTGTTTCCCATCGCTGTTGGTTCCTGTGGTTGCTACTGGTTACCTCCGTGTGCCGCTGAGCCCTGCTGCTGTGGTCAGCGCTATCGTCCATCTCCTGCTGATCCACTCTCCACGCCTTCACGTGTTCCACTGGCCTCTACCCTCCTGTCAGCATTGGATTTGTATCTCATCTACTACCCTCTGCTGGATCATCTCTATTCTCCTGGGTCTCCTATGAGTCCAGTTCCACGTGTTGCTGACTCCTGTGGAGTTGTGTCCCTGTTGGTCTACTCACCTGTGCGCTGCACCTGCTAGACCTCTGCCTCACCTGTCCAGGGACTTTCTATCCAGTCGGCCTCTAGCCGCTCAGGTACCGCTGCTATCCCATCTGACTGCTACTGCTGAACCACGGTATGCATACTTCTCATTGACTGTGCTGTGTATTGCATATCTTGCTGGACTGTGTTTGGTTCTCTCTGGAGTCTGCTATCCTCTGAGTCTATTGCCATCATTGACTGTGTTATCATTGTGCTGGACTACTTCAAGAGACTTTCTAGATTGCAGACCTGCTCAGTCATTTATATATATATATATCTATATTGTGCATATTACTGTGGATCGTGTATAAGGTGCCTGTGTATATCCTGTGTTGCAGTCTTCCCCCCGTGCACCTCCTCACATATATATTCAGTGGTACAGCTTGCTGATGTCAGACCACTGATCCCTGTTTCCGGTATCACCTGTTCCATCCTCCTCTCACATAGCAGTGGTACAACTTGCTACCGCAGACCACTGACTACCTGGATACCTCCACTTGGATTCCATTCCTTCACTCAGACAGCGGTACAACTTGCTACCCGCAGACCGCTGACTCTCATCACCTCCTTGTTTCTGTTGGACATTCCTCCTCACTATAGCAGTGGTACAACTTGCTATCGCAGACCACTGACTATATTCACGTGTCCTTGTCCATACAGTTCCTTGTGTATTATTATCTCATTATTACCAGTGTTGCTAGTCATAGACTTTCCTGAGCATCCCATCGGCCATCATTTCATGTTCCGTGATCACCCAGCTACCAGAGTACCCTATTACCATCTACATTGCTCTGGTAAGCCTACCATCTGGTGATCCCTGGGTAAAGACTCCTAGTGCCCGTGACACCCTTACTCCAGATCCAACTACTAAACCCCATTGTCGCAGTGTCCTCCAATGGTAGGAAAGGGAAATATAAAACTGTACACACTTATATATTAAACATAATATTATCCCATTCCTAATAAAATAATATTATGAATGATGCTAAGTATCACAGCATTATCAGGAAGAGTAAGGAGGTTTGTTTATTTTTCAATTTAATTACTGCAGAAATTTATGGCATCAAACCCGCAATACGTGGCTGGAGATTTGAAGTTTTTAACCTCCAAACTGCTGGATAATAAATTTCTGGTGACAGCATTTCCGAATGTACATAAAGACCATCCATTGCTACCCTGGACAGTTTAAAATTCTACAGTACACAAAAAAGCATTAAAAATTAATAATTTTCCAACTAAATTGCAAAAAAAGTAATATTTCCATACTGCACCATGCCAACTGTTCCGCAAATGCTTCTTTTACTTATTTAAAGTTTCTTCCATATTGCCAGTGTCAGTCTTTAAACTAGAGATGCTCGGGCTCGGTTCTCAAAGAACCGAGCACACTTGAACTTCGTCGATCCAGCTCGGTACTTTTGCGTGCCCTCGGAAGTGAAAACAAAGCAAAACATCATTGTTGCGTCATCGGATCTCGCGAGTTTTGGATTCTATAAATACAGCCCTCCACGGCGATCCAATGCCCTTTCACAGAGAGACACAGAAGGTGTAACATGGTTCTTGGCAGTCTCTAGTGCAGTTGGGCAGCGTCATATCTAAAACAGAAAGAGAAGGGTGTGTCAGTTCTCTTAAAAGTCTCCAGTGACATTCTACTAAGTTATAGCTCACAGAGAAACAGAACAGGTCTATTGCGCCACTGCTAATTGTCATTGCTGAAATAGAAATCATAGGGCTGGCAGTGTTCTTCAAAATCTGCAGTCACATTATATGGTAATCAAAATGGTTACACACCAGTACACAGAAGACCAGGAGCACCAAGCAGCTGCTGGCACCAGTCATGATGATAGAAATCCCTCTACGTCATCTACTAAGGCCTATGTTAAAGTGCATAGTGTTTTTAAGTCAGGGAAATAAAATTGTAAAAAAACACCTTTTACATTGGTAAAGAAAAAAAAACCTGTAATTCAGGCAAAGTTAACTGCAGAAAAAAATAAAATTAAAAACATGCCATTCTACAAACGCAGTTGCAAGGAAACAATGAAGCCTTCGCCTTTCTCTATGAGTGTTAATTCTGCAACTGTCACTGAGGCATCTTCTTGTAAGGTCATTCATGACCAAGCAAGACCTTGTCATTCTGAAAAAGTGGTGCCCAAATACTTTTACGTGTAAAAGCCGAGCTGGAAGAAAACAGTAAGGCATTAGAAGAAAATGTATGTTCAGATTCAGAAATGACACAAATCCCTGAGGAGAGTCTAAACACAAGTGCTATGTGTAAGTCTGATCTTTCTGATACTGTACCCATAAAGAAGATTCCTTTCAACATTTCTGCAGATGTGTGGATGAGCAGCCCAAGTGTAGCCGGTGATACACAAATTGAGGATGCCACTTTGGAATTGCAACAGGATGAGGGGGATATTTGTGTAGCTGACGATGGCGCTAATGAGGATGTTGATGAGTATGATGTTGTTTGTGCAAGTACTGCACCAGTGGAAGCAGTTCTTTCACGTGATAAGACGGCCATTGTCATGCCTGGTCATAGGACCAAAAAAACACCTCTTATGTGTGGAATTATTTTTACCCAAATCCTGACAATAGTTGTCTAGCTATTTGTAGCGTTTGTAAAGCCACAGTCAGTAGAGGTAGGGACCTTAACCATCTAGAACCCTCATCCATGTTAAGCCAATTGAAGCAAGTTCATGGCATGCTATTGGGAAAAATCTGAAACTTATGCTAAAAAAATAACAACAAGCAGTCCAGCATCAGCTAGGTCCCTTCTCTCAGCTAGATCCCGGCATCTGCAATCTACACCCACAACACCATCCTCATCAATATCCTCAGTAGTGATTGAAGTTAGTCCTGCATCCAAGTGGCTAAGGCTAGATGACTCCTCCACTATTCTGGATTCCCCAGAAGAATTCTTGAACGTCAGTCCCACCGCTGCTGCTGGGGTTGAATATTCATCCCAGAAGCAGACCAAGAAGAAGACTACTAGTAGTTTACAACAATTGACTGTTAAACAATCCTTTGCAAGAGAAAGCAAGTATGAAATTTGTGACAAGATTATATGACTGTGACATCCCACTGGGTTGGTGATTCACCTTCACCAGCAGGAACAGCAGCAGCATGTACCCAAGTACAGCACATCTGTCAGAGGCAGGCTACTCTGTGTATCACCGGTTTCACTAAGAGGCATACAACTGATAATCTGTTACAAAAACTAAGGGATGTCATTGCAACATAGCTTATCCCGCTTGGACTCTCCTCGGGATGTGTCATTTCTGATAGCACCACCAATATTGTGAGAGCATTACAGCTGGGTGAATTCCATCACATTCTGTTTTGTTTACACAATAAACTTGGTGGTGCAGAGCTTTTTAAAAATGGCAGGGACGTGCAGGAGATGCTGTCTGTGGCCCGTAAAATATCTGGACATTTCCGGCATTCGGTAACAGCATGTAAAAGATTGCAGCAGCTACAAGAGCAACCCTGCCACCAAATAAAGCAAGAGGTGGTAACAAGGTGGAATTCCACCTGTATATGCTTCTGAGGATGGAGGAACAGAAAAAAAGCCATCCACACTTAATCCACAAACCATGACATTAGGAAAGGAGGGGGGATGTATTTTACTCATGCGCAGTGGAGAATATGTTCCGTGTTGTGCAAGGTGCTGAAACCATTCAAAGTAGTCACCTGTGAAGTGAGTTCAGACACTGCTAGCTTGAGCCAAGTGATTCCTTTAATTAGACTTTTGGAAAAGCAGCTTGAGAAACCAAAGGAGATGAAACAAAGCAATTAAGCTAAGTATGTCGGACTTGTAGATCAAGTACTTTATTAACTTCGCCAGGATCCAAGAGTTATTAATACCTTGAAATTGTATCACTACATTTTGTCGACTGTGCTTGATCCTAGGTTTAAGAGCTATGTCTTCTCTTTGCTTACAACTGACCTAGATCTCAAGAGATGCAAGGAGCTCCTGGTGAGCAAGATGACATCTCAAGTGTTACCTGACAAAACGGCGTCTCTTCCTTCAGTTTCTCAGTCAACTGCTGCTTGCTTCCCAAGAGACCCAGGGATGATGCAGATGACTCAACACAACATTTTGACATCTGGTCTGGTCTAAAGGAATTGACCAAAAAACATGACACCTCTGCCGTAATTCCACCTGATCCTACTATCAACATACAAAGGATGGTGGAGGATTATTTTAATGACAGCATAGAAATAGACACATCAGCCAGTCCCTTAACATACTGGGTGGAAAAAAAGGGAATTTGGAGACCCATGTACCAACTAGCTTTGCACTACCTAAGCTGCCCACCCTCCAGTGTGTACTCGGAAAGAGTTTTCAGCACGGCCAAGAACCTTGTCAGCAATTGGCGTAGGAGGCTACTTTCTCAAAATATGGAAAAGATGATGTTCTTGATAATGAACTACCATTACTACGAGGAAGAGCTTTCCCGCCAATTACAAAGTACAGATTTCTGTAATGGTGAATTCCAGCGGGACGAATAAATAATGTGTGAGGATGATGTACACACTGATGAGGGTAAGGATGAGGCTGAGGATGATGAGAACAACATCTTACCACAGTTAGAGTTCATTAACAGCACTGTTAGCTTAGGAGCCCTAAGGCCATTGTTAGCTTGTTTTGCGGGGGCCCAAACAAATTAAGCACTTCAACCACAAAAGTGGCACTCCTTGTTGCAGAAGTGCTTGGTTTGTTAAAATGTGCATGTCCTTTTTAAGTTCCATTATAAAGGTGGGTGGGAGGGCCCAAGGACAATACCATCTTGTACCACATTTCTTTCTGCCACTGCTATGTGCCAATGTTTCCAAGATGTGCTACAAACTGCTGTGTGTTTGTGTCGTTGTTCTGTCACTTAGCATCCAGCCAGCTCGCTGCAGTATTTGTCCGAAAGTGTATGAAAATAACATTCTGACCTGTGAGGTGGTCAAAATTGACTGGGAATTAGTGTTATTAGTGTTATTGAGGTTAATAATAATGTAGGAACAAAAAAAAAGAGCAAAATTACGTGATTTTAACATATATTAGCTATTTGAACTTAATCCAGATCCAAAACCAAAACACGGGGATCAGTGAACTTCTCCTATTCAAACACAATGAAAGGTGTTAGAACTTAGATGAATTAAAAGGAACATAAAAGTTTAACTTCTAATTTTTTAACACAGTAAACAAGATACTTAGCTGTGTTTTTATGTGATAATTAAAGCTTTCATAGCTAAAATGACCAAATACAATAATAATAATAATAACAATAATAAAGAACGGTCAAGTTCAACTCATTGTCAACAGACCTATAGCCATATGCTTAACTGAAGCTTATGTTTTGTGGGCCTAGTAAATAATACATTGTGCATTTTCAGTATCTTAGCAACAAATATGAAAGAAGCAAGTTGACTGATGTTACATAACCCCTTTCCTAGGAATCCAGCAAAGCCCGAAGTTCTCATCAGTAATTATCTTATCTTGCTGAAAAATTTGGTTTGATAACTCTCTGGCCAATGTTGACACGACTGATATTACAGGTCCCAGTGGAGGTCCTACAATTTGAGCTGAATCAATTAACATCGGTGCTCACCTGACCCCTTACCTTTAAATCTGATGCAAAGTAGCAACTGAGCCTCTGCCTAGTTTTGAGAATGACACAAATATTATTTTTCACAAAGTCTGCTGCCTCTTTTTATGATGGCACTTTACATATATTCCGGAATGTCATGAAGAGTGATCAGATGTATTGCAATTAATTTCGAAGTCCCTCTTTGCCATGACAATGAACTTTCTCCCAAAAACAACATTTCCACTGCATTTTAGCCCTGCCACAAAAGGACCAGCTGACATTAGGTCAGTGATTCTCTTGTTAACATAGGTGAGAATGTTGATGAGGACAAGGCTGGAGATCACTCTGTCATAGTGATTGAGTTAGAACAAAAGACTGGAAGCTTTAGAATGACGGTGGTGCTTGAAATCATTGTTCTTCCTCTGTTAACCATGGTTATCTGCAAGGAAACACATGCAGTCATCATTGCTTTGCACAAAAAGGGCTTCACAGGCATGGATACTTTTGCTAGTAAGATTGCACATAAATCAACCATTTATCAGATCATCAAGAACTTCAAGGAGAGAGGTTCAATAGTTGTGAAGAAGGCTTCAGGGCGCTCAAGAACGTCCAGCAAGCGCCAGGACTGTCTCCTAAAGTTGATTCAGCTGCAGGAGAGGGGGCACCATCAGTGCAGAGCTTGCTCAGGAAGGGCAGCAGGCAGGTGTGAGTGCATCTGCACACACAGTGAGGTGAAGACTTTTGGAGGATGCTCTGGTGCCAAGAAGGCCAGCAAAGAAGTCACTTCTCTCCAGGAAAAACCTCAGGGACAGATTGATATTCTGCAAAAGGTGGTAAAGTAATTTTCTCTGATGAATCCCCAAATTGTTTGGGGCATCTTGAGAAAATCTTTGTTCAGAGAAGGAAAGGTGAGCGCTACCATTAGTCCTGTGTCATGCCAACAGTAAAGCATCCTGAGAATATTCATGTGTGGGGTTGCTTCTCAGCCAAGGGAGTGGGATCACTCACAATTTTGCCTAAGAACACAGCCATGCATAAAGAATGGTACCAAAACCTTCCTCCAAGAACAACTTCTCCCAACTATCCAAGAACAGTTTGGCGACTAGTAATGCCTTTTCCAGCATGATGGAGCACCTTGCCATAAGGCAAAAGTGATTACTAAGTGGTATGAGGATTAAAACATCAACATTTTGGGTCAATGGCCAAGAAATTCCCTAGACCTTAATCCCATTGAGAACCTGTAGTCAATCGTCAAGAGGCAGGTAGACAAACAAAAACCCAAACAAAAACCCACAAATTCTGACGAACTCCAAGCATTGATTAGGCAAGAATGGGAAGCCATCAGTCAGTATTTAGCCCAGAAGTTGAGCGACAGCATGCCAAGGTGAATTGCAGAGGTCTTCAAAAAGAAGGGTCAACACTGAAAATATTGACTCTTTGCATAAACTTAATGTAATTGTCAATAAAAGCCTTTGACACTTATTAAATGCTTGTAATTTTACTTCAGTATACCATAGCAATATCTGACAAAAATGTCTAAAAACACTGAAGCAGCAAACTGTGAAAACCAATACTTGTGGCATTCTCAAAACTTTTGACTATGACTGTAAATCTGGTCTGCCACCTCTCCCTGATTCCGTAAAGTTGTTAGAACGACCTGCATCCCCAGCATTGTAGAGGCCCACCTCAAGCTCTGCACCTGCCTACCCCTGTTGTTTCCAACAGTAGGACCTAGCGGTTCTGCATTGACCTACTTTCTTGCCCAGCTCAATGACCCAGCTTCCTGGTCCCGGTTTCAACATCTGACTTCCCACCTATGCTTCAGGCCTGCATACAGCTCTGCAACTGAACGGCTTTCCTGTCCTGCCTTTGGCTCTGCCCTTGACCCAGTCTTCTACAGTTTCCAACCCACCGACTGATCTGGTCTCCTCAACCAGCTTCAAGACCTGGAGTAGATCTGAGGCGAGATTCTTCCCCCCTCTGGACTTGAATCACTGTCCGGCATCCTACCTGTGGCTCTAATTACAGCTGCAACAACCCAGAGCTGAAACACAGCTCACCGTCAAGTTTCCCTCCCACAATCCACCACCTTCATCTCCAGTTGTTCTGTCTCACTGATGTAACATATCTAGCAGCAGAATTTCCTTAATCTTAGCCCAACTGACTGCCACCCCTGTGGACCGCCATCAGTACAGACAACCACTGCTAGTCCTGAGGCCTACACCACCAGCTGCCATTGAGCCTCACCAAACTGTTTTGCCCATAAATTCTCACCAAACATGTCCTAAGGGCACTAGCTGTGGACCACGTAGCCTCCACCACCTTGGTTGACTGCCTGGCCTGCGAGGCCTCAGCAAACTGTCCTTTACTAATCCTAACAATCATATCTTTCCGCATTCTGCCTCCTGTCCATTTCTACTCCCTACCACCCTGTCCTGTAATAAAAAAAACACTCCTGTAACTTCAACTGCCATTCTCAGGTCATCACTCCTTGCCCCTCCCTGCAAGCCTCCTGCAAGTCATGCAGAATCTACTCTTCAATCAACTACTTTCTACCTGCTTGGATGTGCTTTAGTACTCCAATACTATTAACCTCTACTTTGCTAACTGCTTTCCAAGTCTCTTCCCACTTGTCCATACCCCCAAACTAAGCTGTCCCTTTTGATTCAATGTCTGGTTATGTCTGATGCTGGATTGTTCTGGCAATTGCATCCATTCATGTAATATTCTGCTCAATTGTACTCATGTACAAGCACTATGGAGTCTGTGGCGCCACAAATGATGTTGATGACAGACTTGTCTAAGAAACAAGACAAGCAAGTAAGTAAAATACTCCGGAATTAAGCCAGGTTTTCACTCATTTCAAGGCCATTTTCGCTCAGGGCCCAGGTTTTGGCAACCAATACTTCTGACGACATTGTGCAGTCCAATGACTCGGGTTGTGGACTTAGAGCACTGCTTAGCCAGGTAGCGAATAATGGTCTGGAGCACCCCATAGCATACCTCTCATAAACTACTGGACCAGGAGACCATCTATGCCACTATCGGGGAGTGCTTTGCCATAGTGGGCACTAAAAAAGCTTTGGAAATACCTGATTAGGTAGTTCTCAGTAGTGACTGACCCTGATCCGCTAACCTGGCTGCACAGAATGGCATGAGACAATGGATGGGTGTTGCATTGGACCCTAACTATAAAATTCTGCAACCTCCCATGAATAGGGTCGGGACCACAGCAACACCAATGGATTCTCCAGACAAGAGCAAAGATTCTTCTTCGCAGGAGAACCAATCCCTGGCCAGAATTATAGGAAGGAATGTGGAAAAACCAAACTGCAAGGTATATTTTAATAAAGGTTATCCTGCTGGGCACCCCCTTTCTACAAGTAATGCTGTTTAGGCATAAAGAAACAGTGGTGATTTAGGCTTTAACCTAGTGTTTGTATTGTACAATATGGTGCTGTTACATGTCGCCAGGTGGGTTCTTATGACACTGCTAAGCTCTCCAAAATGTCCCCTAAGTGAGAAATTTGGGCACCTGGTCACTCAGGCAACATGAGAAATTGTCAGTCTCCGCTAAAAACGTTCATCACTAGCAGTCAGCCATATTAGCCTTGGAATTGACGGACAGCTGTAGGACCACATTCAGCATGAGTTAAGCTGGATACACACTACACGGTTTTCGTCCAATAATCGGCTGAATCAGCCGACATACGACCGCTCGTTCAAAAGTCGGGTCAGTGTGTGCAGTGACATGATGGTCGAAAGTCTGCCCAAATGGACGATTGTCGCCTCATTTGGTTGGTCGAACTGTTTAATATTTTCGTTCCAATCTCGTTTCCACTGTGTAGTGTGTATAAACTTCCGACCGATCCACGACAATCCTCCGATACTTCATCGACCTAGGGGGCGTGTGTATGTAATTTTTTTGATGTCTGTCCCAGTCCCACGTGGTGCGGAATCCGCACATCACTGACTTGTGTTTTGTATCGATATATATTGCACCTGTCTGGCTGCAGACCGTTACACTTGTATACAGCACTTGTGTTATGTTGGCAATCATTTCTCATTTAACCTTTATAACCTATTAAAGTTACATTAACCTTTATTAACTTATAATTGTGAAGTACCCAGAATAAACCACACAGTGTTCATGCAACATTTTTATTGCAGGAAAAAGGTACAAAATTTTTTACACACACAGCTGTCTGAAAGATCCGTATGAGAAGTGAGCGCGCCCAAACCAATCAGAACGCAGAGTACTGCAGAGTATTATTTTTAGTATTTAGTATTTTTAAAGGTGCTACTGGTTTGTGGCAGAACAGGTCTTGATGTCGCTTGGGTTTCTATTCCCTTTGATTTCTTTATCTACGATACAAGGAAATAAAAAAATGTTTACCATTTAACTTCTATATCTGTAATTTATATTCAATGACATAAATACTCTCATTTTCTCACCTTGCACACTGCTTGAGATCAGTTTATAGTTTGGTCCCTGTGACGAAATCGCAATAATAGCGGGCTTAACCTCCATACATTCTGGAAAACAGGCGCCATTTTGGTTATTATAACAGTACAGGTATGTGCCCAAAGCATTTAGCTGTCTACACATGTTCACTGAAATACCTTTGTGTAGAAATTCTTTAGTATATTTTTCTTTTTCAATTTTTTATTATTTGCCAACAGGTGTAACATTAGTGGTATCTAAACAGGCCTTCTCATTCTTCGTTCTGACATAAAAAAATTAGGTTACAAATTAGTTTACATTGCTTTGTGTGACACTAGAATGAAATAAAGTCCTTCTAGCAGGTACACTACATGTGCTACTGGCATTTTTTAATGTCGTTGTCGTCCTGGTCCTGTACTTTGACCATCATCGCCACCTCTCTTGGGCTCATTGGATTTGCTCTTTACTCTTCTTAAGTATCTCCATCCCCCACCTTAACTTTTCCAGCATTATTTGGCCCTTCCAGCACCATCTCTGACTCTGTCTCCATAGCTGCAAACCCCACTGACACCTTCTCCCCAACCTTAACACCCACTGACACTTTCTCACTCGCCATCTTCTGATGCTCCTCGGCGCCAAACAGGTTCCTCTGTCATTTTATACACTCAGACATGGGCGTTCGTTTCTGCTGTGGACCAATCAGCGATGATGCACGCCGAGAATGGAGCATTCCATTACATACGAAGGGATTTTATTATTAGGGAATATTCATTGCATTGCACTTTAGCAGTTAAATGTTTTTCTAAATTTAATGTATATTACTAAACTTCTATTTTATAGAAATGAATGAAGAGACAGTGTTGCCTTCTCTTTTTATGCAGCTTTGGGTGTTGACTATAGCGAAAGCTCTGCCCCTTTATGCTAATGTATTTGGTATCTCGTTACATTTCCCGCAAATGTCGCTGCAGTGTGTACGAAATTAAAATCATTGCTTACGACAACATGGCTGTAAAAAGTCGCTAAAGGGACGTCCGCTCTTCCCTTTATCGTCCTAAACAAGGCTAGTGTGTATGCAGTCCATGGACCGAGCGATCAGACCATCGATCGCAAGTAAAATCGCTTGGCATAAAAAGTTGGTCGAAATTTCTGTAGTGTGTACCTAGCTTTACCAGAGGGTTGTGAGAGACTTAACTAAATTGTCTTTTATTGCCTGATAAATGGCTGCCCTTTGTTTTCCCCCTAATTCAACCAGACTTCCCAAAGCCTCTCTCCGCACTGTGTCTTGCAACCCGAGAGCTTGGGGCAGGTAGAGTGGCTGTTCTCCTTGACGCAGGTACCCAATACGTAATCTAAAACAAGCCTCACCAAGTCCACACCACTGTGGGAACTGGACTGTTTAAAAAAAGGAGCACAGAAGTCCAATGGGTGTTTATTAACTGTGAGATAGCTCTAACTAGGGTTCCTGTTGGGCTGGTTTAGGATTGTGCCAAGGATCGCATCTTCTAGTCTACAAGGACTTTGCTATTCTGTGTGCACGCCAATAACGATTTGGCTTGGTCCCTGTTTGTAGCAGATGAATGCAAAGTGTGGCTCAGTGACCGAGGCAGCTCTCCAATGGAAACGTGATTACAGTTCCTTTTGGGTATGGTACTAGTAGTCAACTTTTCGTTTCCAGCACTAAGGAACGCAGTGTTGCTTCTATTACAGTGTACAGTGCTAGAATTCAAGAGGACCTGAACGGCCTCTTGTTGTGGGAAGTCCTTGTGACTTCACCCTGTTTTATGCGCTGTGATCATCGACCTAGTAACTGAATTACATTACATTGTCCTTAGACCATTCATCTGGATACCTGGCTATCACGGACAAGGAGTGCCGTTTTGTGCCTCCCACTTTAAAATCAACAGTGGTTTAATTGCAACACTATTTTAATAAAAAGTGTGGGGGGGGGGGAAGGAGTCTGGAAAAAATAAATAAAACACAGATACCTGTTAAACATATGGGAGACACTAGACTCCACCCACTTGTAATTGGGAAAGAGGATTTGTTTATCTTTTACATAGCTCAGATTCTATCTTGGTATATTGCCAGTACTTTGGAGGATCTGGGTACCACCAATATCCTTTTTATACAATAGAAACACGTATACTTGGGGCACACCTTTTTCACATGAGGTGATGTTAAATAGCTCTTGGATTTTATCTTACTGTCATTCTTCTACCAGAATACCGATCTTTGTCCTTCTCTCTGAATGAACTCATAAAAACACAAACGGAAAAAACAATAGTGCAATGTTTCAAAAAGACACTGGTATCAATAGTCCAGGAAATTCCCATAAAGTAGTTCTTTATCTTCCACCTTGTGATACAGGAATAAGGTCACCCCAAAACACTCTTGTGCCTAAACACCATCAGACTCCCCAAAAGGTGTATGCTTACAAAACTCCAAAAGATATAGGGCATTTCATGTCATCCACAAATTTCTCCTTAGACTTCAATCATAGGATCAGCTCCACAATGCATGTAGTGAAAGAAATGATAACCAGAATCTGGTGCATTATCTTAAAAAAAAACCACCTTATTTATTACATAAAAAAATCCTGTCCCACAGACAAGATATCAGATAAATAAAAGGTATGTACATCCAAATCTCCAATACAGAAAATGATAATGTAGAAACTCATACCAGATCTCTCAGTGTTACTCGCATATCAAAATCAGTTTAAGATGTAGAACGATCCAGCTGGTATAACGGACCCACTCACACCTATACAGCAAACGCATTTCGACTCAAACAAGTCTTTTACAAGGTAAGGCAACTGCCCTCTGGTACTAATATTTATACTCACTTTTAGAGCGAAAACGGAGGGGTGGTTTCACTCGCAACTCCGTCCGCCGTGAGGACGAGGCTTAAATGGCATGTCCTTACTTCCGATAACTGGAAGTTGAGAAAGAAAAACTTTATCGGCACACCTTCTTTTGCAACAACAGAGGACCTAATAAAGGATCATCCGTCGCTACAAAGTATAACAATTAATGAGAAATGTCCGTATATCTTTAGAACATTCATACTACCATAAAAAACATAATTAGAATGAACAAATACCATTAAAACAATAAAATAAAAAATGAAATAAAAAGACATGTATATGAACATATAGAACAACATGTCCATTTTCTTCACATGTAGAATCTTTCTTCTAAATTTTCTTTATGATCGTCACCAGCTTCACACTTCCACAATATGTTTCAAGTTGAACCAAGGGAACAAGAAACAAATACATAGAACCTTGTCATGATTTCAGTAATAATTCATGTACATATAGCACTAAAGTTACAATATTGATACTAACATAACGATCTTGGTGATACATTCAGACACAGGAGAAGACAGTTCATATAACAAACAAATGGAGGACTCCAAAAGGAGCATGAGAAAAAGGGAAGAGGGCACTCAGTGTGTAGTTTCTGATAATGGATCATATAAACCACTTCAGTTCAAATTCTATATTTAAACCTTTAGGGGTCAGAGTTTTTAATAAAAAAAGATCCTCTTTATTTAAAGATATAAATCACGTGGCTCGTGTGGCATGTAATGAATTGCTCAATATTCAATAAATACCCATTAATCTCTAAACTGGTGGTTTTACTGTTCTTAGATCTTATAGTTTTACAGGCCAAACATATTCCACACCTGTGGAAGCCTATGGCAATACACGAAGATGGTTACCAGAAAAACCTATCTTCGTGTATAGAAAAGCTCCTAATCTTAAGGACAAATTAGTAAGGAGTGCATTACCAGAAGAAATGAGAAAATCAGTAAGAACCATAGGCTTCCACATATGTGGAATATGTTTGGCCTGTAAAACTATACATTATCATTATCATTTTCTGTATTGGAGGTTTGGATGTACATACCTTTTATTTATCCGATATCTTGTCTGTGGGACAGGATTTTTTATGCAATAAATAAGGTGTTTTAAGATAATGCACCAGATTCTGGTTATCATTTCTTTCACTACATGCATTGGAGTTGATCCTGTGATTGAAGTCTAAGGAGAGATTTGTGGATGACATATGAAATGCCCTATATCTTTTGGAGCTTTGTAAGTATACACCTTTTGGGGAGTCTGATGGTGTTTAGGCACAAGAGTGTTTTGGGGTGACCTTATTCCTGTATCACAAGGTGGAAGATAAAGAACTACTTTATGGGAATTTCCTGGACTATTGATACCAGTGTCTTTTTGAAACATATTGCACTATTGTTTTTTACGTTTGTGTTTTTATGAGTCTGGATTCCAGATTATCTGAATTCATTCAGAGAGAAGGACAAAGATCGGTATTCTGGTAGAAGGATGACAATAAGATAAAATCCAAGAGCTATTTAACATCACCTCATATGTGAAAAAGGTGTGCGCCAAGTATACGTGTTTCTATTGTATAAACTGTATTTATTTGTGGAGGGAAGTGGAAGCTCCATCACATGTAACAGGCTGCATACTGAGTGAAGCGCCACTTTTATCAATTATTTCATTTAGTACCACCAATAACCTTACTCACTTCTATCACCCTTAAGGAACAAAAGGAAACAGTAGTTACGCATTAGTGGTGCACAGAAGAACCACTGACTAACGTAAACTTTGCCACATTTGAAATATCCAGATCCATTCTGGTTATTTTAAATGTGACAAGTTTATAAGTTTTAAACAATGGTTCATATTTTGTTTTTTAATTGTTGCTATATAAATGAGGTTATCTGTGCTAGCACCTCCTTGAAGTATTAATGAGCAATACAATAAAAATAAACGCAAGAACAAGAAGTGATCCGTAAATACGTAGAGACATCCCCAGTGTAGTTGGTATTCTCTGTAAATTACTTCCGTCACCCCAAGACCCTCTTTGTTATGCTAGGAGTCATCTTGGATTGAATAAACTGCCTAAAAAAATTGCGATATGAAAACCGGCAGTGGAGGTAGGAAATGAAAACAACTGATAGTACTTGTTAAAAAGCTGGATGTGTCAGGAGTGGATATATTCAGCCAGCTCCCCCCTCTCCCACTCAAGATAACCATATCCTCCCTAGATTGACTGAAATGTAGAGTACATGTTCAAGTGGCTCCTATTCAAAAAACAAATACCTCCTTCCTTTTCTAACTCTTTCCAAATACATCAGGCAGTTTGTGTGACACATTCTGAGTGTGTAGTACACCAGCACAAAGTGCGTAAATGTTGCACTCAAAAATGGTCAGTCCAAATGTTGGCTTCTCAGCTGTATTCCGTCTCTCTTCCAACTAAGACATGGGGGCACATTTATCAATCTTCTCATAAAGTGAAAAATCGTTTTCAATCCTTATCGCATGGATAAGGATTGAACTATTCCTCAAATTTATGAAAAACGCTACACAGAAACAGCAGTTCCGATAAACTGCTGTTTCTGTGATTAAAAAACAAACAAACCTACCACTGCCTCTTCGGAATGCGCTGTCTCCGGATCTCCTCTTCATACATCAATTGCGCATGTGTAGTTCAAAGAACTGCACATGCGCACAAACATCTCCTCCGTCTCTACAGAGAGAGAGAGAGAGAGCGGTGAGTGACAGGGAGGGATCATGTGATCCCTCCACACACGCGCTGTCTAGCTCTGCTCTTCGGAGCAGAGCTGACAGCACTGAAATTTTTATATTATGATAATGTACGCCAACATTAACATGACAAGTTTCCCAAAAAAAAAAACAATTTTTCGGAACTTGTTAAATTGCAGTCACTATACTGTTGTATGGTGACTGCTCGCAAAACGATATTGAATGCAAAGCAGCAGATATCCACGATATCTGCTGCAATGAACCTTTCTTAAATATGCGCAACACTCCAACTTACATTGAAGTTCCGGTAACGGAGTGTAGCTTTGCTAACACTCATTCATAAATATGCCCCATAGGCATGCTGTACCCATTTGAGACCATTCCATAGTGCATCAACTGCAAAAAAAATAACACATTTTTAGCAGGTCTTCTTTACCCATAATATATAAAGCTTGTGGTGGTCATAAATATACCTAGTCTTCAAATGTATCTAAAAGTCTGGACAGTTATAAAACATACCTATTATTTAAGTGGTCATACTTAAAAATATCCTATAGTGCAAGCTGCGAGAAAGGAGACTATTAGTCCCTGGCTAGCGCAACATCATGAAATGTAAGTGATGTAACCACTAACAAAATCCCTGGCTACAATAGAAACAAGATACAGCAAAACAATCAATCGTGAATATACGCGATAACTACTTATTCTAGTTATAAAACCCAAATGTCCAACGTCCTAATATACCCATTTTGCAGTGTCGCCATTGAGCGTGTACACGCCAAGGGGAGAGGTGGTTGCTGCTGCACCACCGGGGTTTCCTGGGCGGCTTCGCAGGGTCGCACGGCCCCTCAGCGGGAGAGGAGTGACAGCCGGACTAGGCAGGGGTAGTCGAGGAAACCCCGGAGATGAATGACACTCGCTCCATTACCAGTGCGCGGTCCCGCGGTAAATGCGCGGGCACGAAGGAGGGGTGGGGACTGGCTGCCAGCGGCGTGAGCTCGGCTCTCTCGGCCGCCATTTTACAACAGCCACACTCCACCGGACAAGAAGCTGCAGCTACTACACGAGTGGCACGTTAGTCCGACACTCTGACACCGGAGAGCAGAGCAGGCAGCCCGGACACAGCCAGTACCCGCCCGGATCGGGACAGGTAAGCTGGCAGCTCTTTGTGCAGTTCCCTGTCACGCTCGTTCAGTGGTTGGAGCCGGCGTCTGTGGAAAATGGATTCCAGTAGGAGCACGTTGGCGGCGACTACCTTCTGTGAGGGGCGGGGAGGCCAGGGTTGAATGAGCCGTGCAACACAATGGTCTGGACTCTCGGCAGACACCCACCCTGTGGACACAGGATTAATGGAGTTCGGAAACCGCGTGGTGTTGCAGGGCCGGCCTAGCATGCTTGGAGGAAGCATGGCGGGTCGTGCAATCCTGCTGAGTGCGCGGATAATGTGTAGTGGCTCCCGGGGGGTCTTGAGGCTGTAGAGGCGGGGGAGGAGCCCTGTCACATGAGTGCCCCGCACTATCTGCCGGGTTGACATTACGCTCGTGCTGTTTTCAATCGGCTTTGCGGTATGAATAACGCCACGCGTGGGCTCATTCCGCGCCCTCACTCCACTAGGCCCAGGGAGAAACACCACATAGGTGAACATCAGCGCTCCTCAGAACCGGTGGCCGGGTGCATCACCCATCGTACTGGAAACACCTTCCATGTCTTTCTGTGGTGCTGGCAGTATGTGCACGGCTGGGCGGCCTCCTGCTGCTACAGGATGAGAGCACGTGTTTGCAGCGGGCGCCCAGCCCGGCCTAGCATCGTCCTGTGGGTGGGGAGAAGGAAGAGGTGCTTTGTTCCCTTAGTGTGTACATCAAAGCCATGCAGGCGGGAATCTGTATTAATCACAGCACATTTACAGTATGATGAGTGTAATATTGGGACATTGTTAATACATGTCACCGCTTGTGTCACTTAAAGGTGCCTACATGGCAAGTACACCACATATTTGTGGTCTCTGATGGTATTAAGAAGTACAGGGTTAAATGTGGGAGCCTAATGTTAACGACGTTTAATTTGGATTGTCATTTATGTCTTAGTACCTCTGATTATAATAAAGTTAGATTAAAACTGTTAATCTTTTACCACTAGTGTTAGTGACCATTAATCATATTCTGCAGTGCAATATGACAGATTTGCAAAACATGACTTGGTAAGCTTTAGAGTAAACTTGTATTGTGATGTTTGCAGTCAGATTTTCACCACAGATCATTAGGATTATGTTCACTGTTAGAAAGTGCATAGCAGTTTCTTTGTGTATAGAAGCTAAAATGTCCCATATTCTTATGCATGCACAATTAGTTGCCAATGCCAGGCATATCGCTTAATTATGACGATTATTGCATTTGTACAGATATCTGGAGATATGGCCGCTGAACATGTAAATGGGAATGGTACAGAAGAGTCCATGGATACTTATGCTGCAGTAGTCCCATCTGAGCATTTGCAGACTTTGCTCGATGCTGGTTTACCACAGAAAGTTGCTGAAAAACTAGATGAAATTTACATTTCAGGTAAGACTTGGTTCTTGCAAAGCACTTCTATTTTGGCTCCATTTTCTTCATTGGATTCTGCCTAAATTAGCAACTTTTTGTGGTTTCCAAAACATGGGAACTGCAGATATAATTTTGGTGTCCTCAACCCCTTCAGTGCTTGAGGTGTCTAAAATGCGTTGCTCTGCAGTGTATCACAGAACTCTCTGTCAGTGAAGGGGTTTGCCATGCAAGGACTAATCAAGATTGGTAGATTTACAATAAACTGATTTTCCACGGTTGTTTTTTTTTGTATCACTTTTATTTAGTTTTCATATTTTGACTTGCCTTATTTCCCCTAAGCATTGTTTGGGGTTTTGTTTTTCTTTCTGCACTCTGCAAAATTGTGTTAAGTAATGTTTTTATAGGCAGCTCTGTCTGTTCTCCACTTCCAACAGAGAAAAAGTGTTCAGGCCAAATAAAGAATATATGCTGTCCTTTTTAGACACCCTTAAGAGTTTGCGAACGCAGTGAATGTGTTTCTTAATGGAACTATATTGTGGGAACTCTTATGTGTGTCTCCAGTACGTTCAAAGGGGACATATACACTGTTCAAAAGGATTGGGATGTCGAAACCTAATCTGAAGAGAACAGTCAGCCATGTGTTGGTATACAGCTGCCATAAGCATGAGAAGGCAACAAACTTTATTCAACCAAAGGGGGAATTGTGGGGTACGTTCTACTACTTCATTATGTACTGCCGAAGGCATTGTCTACTGATGTATTCACTTGTAAGAATTGTCTCTTGACTGAACTATAACACAAGCAGAACGAATACTGGGGTTGACACATAGTGAACAGATTAAGCCTTGATTTTATGTTAATTTTTTTTTTTAAAGGAAAGGTCTGTAATGTGTACAAAATATATGAGAGTACAGTCTGGTTAATTAGTCCATCATAAACTGCTCCCAATAATCTCTGAGAGGCTTTATTATTGCTGGGTTCACCAATAACACTGTGTTTTCTTATGGTGTCTTTCCTAGTGGCATTGAAATGCATGCTTCTACAAGCTTTTTTATGTTACAAAAAACAAAACATGTAAATTGTGGGTAGGGAACCCATTAGTTTCAGTGACTCAATACCCACTAATAATTTGCACTTGCAATCAAGATTTTTTGATGCTTCCTGCTCCATTCCCCCTACCACATGCATTCGCCAAAGACCATGTTTTAATTACAGTCTCTTGATTTGCACAAACGCTGGCGTTTAATGCAATGACAGTTGGTAATGGTCCCCAGAGTACAGTAACATACTGTGCAGCACTTTGAAAAGTCATGGAGGCCGATGCAGAAAAATTACAAAAAAGCAATGGTATGTGGACCAGTTTTCCAAGCAAGAAATCTTTTAATTATCCAAAATTCTAGTAGTCTGTGTATATTGGTGTACCACACTATAGCTAAAACTTTTCTAATTTTTAGTGTACTTGTATTCACTTGTTTATCACCTATCTACAGTTTGCATGTAGGTACAAATAATTTAAGGTACAATTTCCCAGGTGCTTTGAAACTTGTTTTAAGTTATTGTGGGGCAGATTTTGGATTTGCATTTATTTCTCTTTCCACTAAAAGGGCAGAGTGTGTTAGCACATCTTGAAATATCAAAATTTGACCCAAATTGTGCTTTGTGAGTACAAACACCTGTGTAAATCTTAGCTCCCTAATATGTATTTTATATATGTATTAGAAAGCAAATCATATAAGTGCAATACTGTTGTGATTTTTCTGTTTACTCATTGCATTATGTTAATAAAATATAATATCTTTAACATTTTATATTTGCTAGTAGTAATGAAACATTCTACCTAGTAAAATAGTTTACATTAAATACAACATTCATGTCAGGTGTACTAATTGAACATTACGCTTTATATAGGTTATTATAGGACAATATTGTGTACAGCTCTCAAAGCTTTCCTCCACTATTATTGATGCCTGGAAATTGTGTCAGTAAGCTCAGTGCTGTCACAATATGGGTCACCTGTAGTGCTCTGAATACAGTGAGAGGAAATCTGCCGTCTCCAACAACCATGCCTCTGGACTTGCAGCCTGAGAAAGATATTAAGTCAGACATGACTGAAGGGACGACATTGAGACCGCTGGGGTAGGCAGGGAATTATTGCTTAGTGTGGTCAGGAGTTGTGGCTGGCTTAGTTTATAATGGTTGCAATCCCATGAACAGGGCATTACTGGCCAATAATTATTAGGCTGGAGCAAATGTGGTGATTTTTACTTTAATCCTAATCAACTGGTGATATGTAAAATACTCGAGATAATAGTAGAAATTTATCTTCATTTTTTTCATTATTTTTTTTTTTTACTGTCTGCAAACTCGTGAATGCTACTTATCTAAGTCTAAAAGAAATTGGTAGCTTGCATTGAGGTAAATAGCAAGGTACCTAAATATTGGGTATTTCCATCATAATAGGTAGTGTGTGTCCAACCGATCTGTGGGGAAATCTTTTACATTAATATTTGAAGCTTGCTTTATTTTACTCTTAAGGGACAAACTTTTATTTTAGACTTAATGGTACTTTAAAATAGCCCTCGGGGAACATGGTCAGGAGCCTAATTGATTTTCAGTCTTTGTGCTGTTGAGCATCTGCTTACCTGTGGTCTGTATATACCTCTCTTCCTTTTCACCTAGTGTGTACAGGTTCTGTCATGCTAGCTATTTCTGATTTAGATCCTTCCTGTTTATAAAATCCTTGCATGTAGGCACACTTCATATTCTACACACCTACATTAGTAGGAACTTTGAAAGAAAATCTGGTGAAATAAAAGTCTTCAAACTGATGGATCTAACTAGTTTTTCTTCCATTACTGTTCTGTTAGATTTCGTATACCTGTGAGTTTTGTTGTGTTTTCTATAAAGCATTTAGGTATTGGTTCTGTTCACAATGTAGTATAAAAATGTTTCATGCAGTAAACAATAAACACTGACACACTTATTATTCTATGGACTCAAAGGGAAAGTTTAGACCAGCATACCGCAATGCTTTTCTCACACCACATTTCTAATGCCCTGAATTTTGTGTAGGTATGATTTCTGTTCATATGAACAGCAGAGATTTCCAGGCACAACACTTAGAAACTTGATCAGCCTTCATCCTTCAGCCTTGATCATTTGTTTTTGTGAAATATGCATTCCTCTGCTTTTCATAGGAGCAGCAGAAGAAACCAGTCGTCATGATCAGTAATTTGAATGGCTTGATACATAGAAACCATTGTTGCAATACCCACTAATTAGCTTTTTCACTTTTTTTGCTATTTGTGTCAATACATTGGAAAGTCTACAAATTCCACAGACCTATTGGTGTTTTTACATTCATTTTTATTAGGCTTTAGAGTGCATTTAATGCAAAAAGTTGGGTTACCATTTTTCTTAACCCAATGCAACTTAGAATGCAAGTAGGCATGATAATGCTAGAAACTATGGATTCTAGTGACAAACTCATTTACTCGTGTTTTAAATGCATTGTTAACATTTTGTAAAAGGCATTATTAGGTTTGATGCATAATGATAGCACAAATGCAAATCAAAAGCGTTTTTACTTTTACGAGTGACAAAAAGATGCATGTAAAACTCCAATGGGTATGTGGCCTACAGCTTTTGGAATGGATCGCACACCTTAAACCTCAAAGCAATAAATCTGGATGTGTCCATTTGCTATTCAAAGGCCAGTGAAACTCGTTTTTGACATTAATATTATCAAAAGCTGTGTAGTATGGAGTTACAGTAGTGTTTATACAGAATTAAATAAGTCCATCATGCTCACTCTTGTAGCAGATTGCCATGTTAGGAGGCAGGTGCTTTTTATCACAACAGATACAGAATGACTGATAGCTTGGTAGATTTGACTTGTAGAAATGCACTATTGGGATGATTGATTCATATACAACGGCAGGACACAGTAGCTCTAATGACTGCACTCTCAGCTTTTTGACCTGTATCATATCCCATTAGGGCACTGTCCTACAGATGTGGGAGGAGCTTCAACTGACTAATGGAGTGGGGAGGTAATACTTTACTTTTTAACAGAGCTGCAGTGGAATATCAGATAAACATTAAATCGTGTATTTTACCTTTGTGGTATCAGAACATTTCAGTTTTGGTCCTTTAGGAATGAGATGGTTGTTTAGTGTTTTTTTAGTAGTGGTAAAATAGTGTAGTTGATTTTCCAGCTTTTGTTTATTTGTACACTGTATGGTGTGTGTGTGGGGGGGGTGTATTTGTGTTAGAATAAGTGGAGATAATTAATGAAACCACGTGAACAGTTTAGAACCTGAATATGTGACTAGTTGAAAAACCATGGTACTTTAATCTTCAACCTTATTGTATACAAAAGTAAAATAAAACTCCAAATACTCAGCTTCACCTTCAAAACCATATTGGACCTCCTAACACCTGTGCATGTATTTTACAATCACATCATTGTCAATAACTGCCATAATTGATGTGACCTTCTTCAGTTGAATTTAATGTAGTAATGCAATGAATGCATACTTAAACATCACTATTGATATATAGAAGTAATTTAAAAAACATCCTTGACTCTTTAAAGGTCTAGAATTGCAGCTTAGTTAGCATGGGCAGAGCATTCTTTTTTGGGTCATCATAGTAACTAAACTGAAATGCCGGAAGAGCTGCATCTGGAAATCGAACAACCAGTCAGTTTAATTGGTTTGGCTGTTCAGTCACCTTGCTATATTGATTAGGGCTGATGTTTATCTTTTCCTAACTTGATAAATGCATAACTACTTTTATGACGTAAAGTATGGTTCAATATATACACTCGCAAAGTTTTTATACAAGTCACAGAAATCAACTAATATTTGTAAATTCAGTAGGTTGTGCATTATTCCGTTATAATACACAAATGTTCCTAATGAACTCAGAAGAGGTTCTGTCAGAATTAGTCAATTATAAGCAATGACTACAGAGCTTGCTGTCTTTAATGAAATAATTTACAGAAATGTATACATATATTATCACTTGTGTGCTAAAAACAGTGTGTTTGTTACATTAATCTTTCCTGCAGGTTTAGTTGCGCATAGTGATCTAGATGAAAGAGCTATTGAAGCTCTAAAGGAATTCAATGAAGAAGGTGCATTAGCTGTGCTTCAACAGTTTAAGGACAGTGACCTTTCGCATGTACAGGTAATTATTGAATTTTCAGATAAAGTTAATTGTGTTTGCTCTACATACAGTCTGAAATGTACCTGTAAGCCACTTATATGAAATTTGCACCAAGCTACATTGGTGGTCTATTGTTAACTGGTCATATGTGAAATTATTCAGGATTTAGAAAACTGATGTTTTAAAGTGCCATTTGAGACTAAAGCTGAACTGGAGATCTATGTTTCTTTAATATTGGCTAGACATTTTTCCATACCCTCTGGAGTAAGTTAAGTCTTTGGCTTAGTTCAACAGAGAGGGTAAATCAGTCTTTACAAACTATTTTTTGTCTTCTAGAGTTTAAACTCTTATGGAAAAATAATTTAACCTTTAAATGAGCTAAAGCAGGTTTAGTTTCTGTTTGAGATAATTAATTTTACTTGCCTTCTATTTTTATTTTATTTTTTTTAGAATAAAAGTGCCTTTTTATGTGGAGTCATGAAGACCTACAGGCAAAGAGAGAAACAAGGGACCAAAGTTGCAGATTCTAGCAAAGGACCAGATGAGTCCAAAATAAAGGTATGTTTTAAGCTAATATCTAGTTTCTATCAAACTTGTAAACATTCTGAAGATTTCTATGAAAAACAAGGCGTATTGTGATTTGCCTGTTTAGTGACAAAGAAGTGCATATTCATTATCAAATCACGACTGATAGTACCTGGCAAAATGCAGATGACTAATGAAGAATCCATTTTTAAGTTGTTAATGAGGTGTGAGAAAAATGAATATATGTCTATGTATATATAAATATATTACACACACACACACACACTATATGGACAAAAGTATTCGGGCGCTTGACCATTACACCAACAGGGACTGTATTGACATTGTATTAAAAATAGAGATGAGCGCACTCGGATTTCTGAAATCCGAACGTTGCCGATCCGAGACAGATCCGGGTATTCGCGCCAATTGCAAAACTGAAACCGAGGCTCTGAGTCATAATCCCGTTGTCGGATCTCGCGATACTCGGATCCTATAAATTCCCCGCTAGTCGCCGCCATCTTCACTCGGGCATTGATCAGGGTAGAGGGAGGGTGTGTTAGGTGGTCCTCTGTCCTGCTATATCTCGTGCTGTTCAGTTCTGTGCTGTGCTCTGTGTTCTGCTCAGTCCAGTGGTGCTGTGTCCTGTGCTCTGTCCTTCTAAGGGCATTGTTATTTCCCCATTATTCCCAAATTATAAAAAATTTAAAAAAAAGTAATTTAAAAAAAAAAAAAAAAAATATCCCAAAACAATCCTGCACTATAAGTCCATTGGTACTGCTATATTACAAAGTTCACTCATTCTGCAGTATAAGTCCAGTGGTACTGCTGTATAACTCCAGTCCAGTGGTACTCTCCTGTGCCGCATATAATTTTTAAAGGCTTTGCCGAGTGTGTGTGGCTTCGGGGTACACTCTCTTGTGCTACATATAATGCAGAACAAAAATTTGGAGGATAAAGTAGGGAAAGATCAAGACCCACTTCCTCCTAATGCTGAAGCTGCTGCCACTAGTCATGACATAGACGATGAAATGCCATCAACGTCGTCTGGCAAGCCCGATGCCCAATCTCCTAGTACAAGGCATGTAAAATCCAAAAAGCCCAAGTTCAGTAAAAGTAGCAAAAAGAGAAACTTAAAATCGTCTGAGGAGAAACGTAAAGTTGCCAATATGCCATTTACGACACGCAGTGGCAAGGAACGGATTAGGCCCTGGCCCGTGTTCATGACTAGTGGTTCAGCTTCACCCAAGGAACTAAGCCCCCCCCCCCCCTACAAAAAATTTAAGAGCGTTATGCTGTCAGCAACAACACAGCAAACAACTCTGCCTTCTAAAGAGAAATTATCACAAATCCCCAAGGCGAGTCCAAGGGTGTTGGTGGTTGCGAAGCCTGACCTTCCCGTCACTGTACGGGAAGAGGTGGCTCCTTCCACCATTTGCAGCACGCCCTCTGCATATGCTGGAAGGATCACCCACAGTCCAGTTACAGATTTGGCTAATGAAGGTGTAAATGTTGTACATAGGGAGGAGGATATTGATGTAGCTGGCGCTGAGGAGGCAGTTGATGATTATGATGCAGACAGATACCAAAATGCCTTTCTCAATTTCTATTTATATTCTAGATTATATAACGGCTGAATAGTTTTCTATTTTACTCCTAGTGAAGAGGGGATCTGATGCAGACAGATACCAAACTGCCTTTGTCCATTTCTTTGTATATTTGAATTTCTAGTTCTACAGTCTATGCAGGCTGCTTTTTTTATATTCAACTACAAGTGGGGGGCGGGGGCGGGGGGGGGCATAGATAGCCACCAAAGTAACGTGGTCCATTTAATTTCACTTTCTAGATTCACAGTCTGTGCAGCCTGCTTTTTTTTATCTTCAAAGTATTTACAAGCCTTGCAATCTAAATTAACAAGAGGTAGTGACATGCTAGAACTCCACCCTCTATATGCTGCAGAGGATGGAGGAGCATCAAAAGGCCATTCAAGCCTACGCAGCCACCTACGACATAGGAAAATGAGTGGGGATGCGCCTGAGTCAAGCGCACTGAAGACTGATTTCCGTGTTGTGCAAGGTTCTGCAGCCATTTGAACTTGCCACACGAGAAGTCAGTTCCGACACTGCCAGCTTGAGTCAGGTGATACCCCTGATCAGGCTGTTGCAGAAGCAGCTGGAGAAAGTGAGGGAGGAGCTGGTACACCATTGCGATTCCACCAAGCATGTAGCTCTTGTGGATGAAGCCCTTCGTACGCTTTGCCAGGATCCGAGGGTGGTCAGTCTTTTAAAGTCAGAGGAATACATTCTGGCCACTGTTCTCGATCCTCTGTTTAAAGCGTATGTTGTGTCTCTGTTTCCGGCGGACACAAGTCTACAGGAGTGCAAAGACCTGCTGGTCAGGAGATTGTCCTCTGAAGAGGACCGTGACATGCCACCAGCTCCACCTTCATTTTAATCACTGTTTGTGCAGTTCCAAAAAAGAGGAACTGCCATTTCTATTGCTACCTTCTTTCTTTCTGTATTTCCTGTGTCCTGTGGTCTGTTCTGCTAAGGGCATTGTTATTTCCAAGTTATCCAAAAGTTCTAAAAAAAACAAATTTAAATTTATAAAAAATTAATTTAAAAAAAAATAATTGGAAAAAAATATTACAAAATGTTAAAAAAATCTAGCTTGTACTGCTATTTAAAAGTCTAACTACGATCATTCACTGTTGCTGTACCCAAAAATAATAGGTACTGCTATTAAAGTACAGTCCAGTGGTACTCTCCTGTGCCGCAGATAATTTGTAAAAGCTTTGCCGAGTGTGTGTAGTTATGTATCACAGGTTTTAAGAAGAGGCACAACACTGACAACCTGTTAGAGAAACTGAGGGAAACAATCTCTCTGTGGCTCACCCCACTTAGACTCTCCTGGGGATTCGAATAACTGCCATTTCTAGTACTACCTTCTTTCTTTCTATATTAAAAAAAAAACAAAAACCTGTCATTTCTATTACTACGTTAATTATTTGTGCAGTCACAAAAAAGAGGAACTGCGCCCTTAACTGCTATGTTGGTTTTAGACGTCCATCCGGTGTCCGCCATCTGTGCACTGGAATTCAGACCAGTTGAGGGTTTTATTATTATATTGCCAAATTGGGTACCGGGGCCACTCCACTACGCAGTTCAAATACTTTTTTGGTGGAATTCAGAACAATTGAGGGTGATATATTGTGGCCCCGGTTTCAAATTGGGTATCGGGGCCACTCCACTACGCAGTCCAGATACTTTTTTGGTGGAATTGAGACCAGTTGAGGGTGATATATTGTGGCCCCGGTACCAAATTGGGTACCGGGACCACTGCGCTATGCAGTCCAGAAAGCTACCTCGGTGAAACGTTTTGGACTATTGTGAGGTGTGAGGGTGTTCAGAATAGACTGGAAATTAGTGGAAATGATTGTTATTGAATGTTATTGAGGTTAATAATAGCGTAGGAGTGAAAATAAGCCCAAAAACTTGATTTTGGAACTTTTTATGCTTTTTTTCAAAATAAATCCGAATCCAAAACCTTTCGACAGGTGTTTTGCGAAACAAATCCGAACCCAAAACACGAGAGACCAAAAGTGGCCGGTGCACATCCCTAATTAAAAACACATGTACTTTAATATGGAGATTGTACCCTTTTTGCATCAATAACAGCTTCCACTCTTCTTGGAAGGCTCTCTACAGGATGTTGGACTGTTTCTATGGGAATTTGTGCCCATTCATGCTGTGGAGCATTTATGAGGTCAGGCACTGATGTTAGACGAGAAGGCCTGGCTCGCAATCCCTATTGCAGTTCATCCCAAAGGTGTTCAATGGGGCTGAGATCTGGGTTCTGTGTGGGCCAATCAAATTCTTCCACACCGAACTCATCAAACCATGTCTTGGTAATCCTTGCTTTGTGCACTGGGGCACAGTCATGTTGGAATAGAAAGGGGCCTTCGTCAAACTGTTGCCACAAAGTTGGGAGCAAAGAATTGTCCAAAATGTATGCTGAAGCATTAAGACTGCCCTTCCTTGGATGGGCAAACCCTGAAAAACAGCCCCATATCATTCCTTCTCCACCAAACTTCACAGTTGGCATAATGCAGTTGGGCAGGTAAAGTTCTCCTGGCATCCACCAAACCCAGATTCGCCCATCTGACTGCAGAAATAGTTTTTGTGCTTACATTTATGCCAGTGGAAGTTCGTAACTCTACAGTTATGGAATCAGCAGAGCGTTGGCAACTTTTATGCGCCATAGCAGTCATGGCACCCGCTCTGTGATTTTATGTGGTCTTCCATTTCGTGACTGAGTTGCTGTTGATCTGAAACGCTTCCACTTTCTAGTAATTTAACTTGCATTTGACTGTGGAATATCCAGCAGGGATGAAATTTCAAGAACCGTCTTATTGCAAAGGCAGCACCTTATCACAGGACCACACTTGAACTCTCAGCTCTTTAGAACGACCCATTATGTATCACAAATGTTTGCAAATGGGGACTGTGTGACTAGGTGCATTATCTTATACACCTCTGGTAACAGTTCTGATCGAAAAACCTCAATTCAATAATTAACAGGTGTGGCCAAATACTTTTGTCCGTATATAGTGTGTGTAGATCATGACTTACAAGCCAGGGAAGCACTAAATTTTATCACGTAATATAAATTCAGAGCTTGTATGATTTGGCTAGTTAGTCCAGAATAACTGAAATGCTCTTGTTTAGACTGCAGATTTGTGCATTCATAAACTGGGGTCTTACCAACTATGTTACAGGAAATAACTTTGTTTGGTTTTTTTTTGAGCTTTTTGTCCTGTTTCAATCACTTTAAGCATGAACTTTCACTCTAGCTGTTTGTTGTGGACACAGGAAGGAATACTTTGCTAATTTAACTAACAAAGCTGCAATAGAAGGTCTGGACAAAATTGAACATTGCATTTTTTTTGTCGTGCCATCCAATAACCTTTTGACTCTGGGAGTTCCAAAGTAACCATTTTGCCCTTTAATTGGTTGTACCTGGTTGAAACCAAATCTATGCCCCCAGGGCTGTGAGCCAGCAGTGCTGACCACTATGCCACCGTAAAAATAAATGAAAGCATGGCCATTCTCTAATAAGCCTAATATCCTTGTCAGGGTTGTTTTCTTGTTGGGTTCTTTTCCACTAGCCCATTAAACTGACTTTCTCACGCTATTCTCTTCATAGTAGAGTATGATGCACATTAGCTTTTACAATATAATATGAAAGCCAGAATAATAATTCCTAAGACTTGCAAATAGGAACCAATAATTTTGAATTGTTTTGCTTTTGTCCATACGAGATGTTTTCTTTGCCACCAGGCACCGGTTTTTACTCATTATTCAAAACATGGCACAGGTCGTACAAACAAAATACATTTCTAGAAATCTCCTAAATCCTGTTTATTATTTGTTATATCCTTTTGTGATGAGATATATTTTCAAACCTTGTAAAAAAGCACTTCATACTGTGCTCTCTTCTATGCAAATGCATGAAAACACTTAGGTTAAGCCACTAGTAAGTTAATTAACACTTTTATGCAGTCAACTTGGGTTAATCGCCCTCTTGTTGATATTGCTTGGCAAAGGCAGTGAAATCACAGATTACGACTTACATGACTTCTATCCTGCTGCTCCCATGTATGAAATTCCCTCCCACAGCCTAGAAATTTTTAGACAATCTAAAAACCCATCTCTTTTATTTTTTTCTTTCTTTCATAAAGCTCACCTTATTCCTGATGATACTATTCACACTAATATACCTTCACAGCTGTCTCAATCTCCACTCTAAGCTACACTTGCTTATCTTGTTCCAACTGTGCCCTCTTACACTTAGAATGTAAGTTCTTTGAGTAGGGTCCTCCATACCCTTTTGTCTTCATGTCTGCATTTATTTTGTCTGCCTTGTCTGTCCTTGTTTTCCCTACTGTAAGGTGCTGCTGAGCACTGGCTTCTTTGAAATCTACAATAACAATAATAATTCCCTAATGGATCTAAACTAATTTAATAAACCAATCTGTCATTTCAATAATGAAACGACAGTTTGCTGTAGGGATTATTGTGGGGATTATTATTGATATTTTTTTTTTGACTGGGTGAATACAGTAATAGATCAAGGAGGAGCTGTAGATATAGCTTATCTAGATTTTAGTTTTGACACTGTCCCACATCGCAAACTGTTAAATAAACTTGAAAGGTTGGGGTTGGATTCAAAGAGGGTGGAATGGATAAGATCTTTTTTGCAGGATAGAAAACAGAGCTTTATAGTAATTGGAGTACATTCACAGGACGGAAAGGTTGCCAGTGGAGTACCCCAAGGATCTGTACTTAGACCAGTGCTTTTTAATATCCTTATTGGAAACATTGCAAATTGTATTGAAGGGAAAGTATGGCTTTTTGCAGATGACTCAAAGATACGCAACAGGATAGGCACACCAGGAGGGGTAAAACAAATTGATGATCTAGGTAGACTAGTGCAATGGTCAAGAGAGTGGCAGCTACAGTTTAATGCCACAAAATGCAAAATCATGCACTTAGGTCTCAAAAACCCAAAGGCTCTAAGGGGCATATTCAATTGTCGGTGGGATTGCCGAAAATCCAGCGGTCCGCGCACGATTACTGTTATTACGGTAATCGTGCGTGGGAAAACCCGTTAATACGGTAATTTACTCGCTGGATTTCAGCGAGAGATTACCGTATTAGTTTTTCCGCGCTTGAACCCGCTGACAATTGAATACCCCCCTAAATATAGTATTCATGGCACTATAATGGAAACTACTGAGGAGAGAAGGGATCTATGGGTCACTATTTCAGGTGGAAGGCAGGTAAGCAATGCAACAAAGCAATGAGGAAGGCAAGTCAGATGCTTTGTTGCATAGGGCGAGGAATCAGTAGCAGAAAGATAGAAGTAATAATGCCACTGTATAGGTTATTGGTACGGCCTCATTTAGAATACTGTGTTCAATTCTGGAGGCCATATCTGCAGAAGGCTATAAATACATTAGAAACTGTACAAAGAAGGGCAACTAAAATGGTACATCGCCTTCAGCACAAAACTTACTCGGAAAGAGTAAAAGAACTTAATATGTATAGTTTGGAGCAGAGAAGAGAAAGGAGGGACATGATAGAAACTTTTCAATATGTCAAGGGTTTAAACAAAGTACATGAGGGAAACATTCTTCAAAGGAAGAGAAGTACTAGAACACGAGGACATACACCGAAACTGGAGAGAAGTAGGTTCAGAGGAAATTTGAGAAAAAACTACTTCACAGAAGGGTAGTGGATAAGTGGAATAGCCTCCCATCAGATGTGGTAGAGTCTAATACAGTAGAGCAGTTTAAATATGCTTAGGATAGACATAAGAATATCCTTATAAAGAATAAGTTATTAAATAAGGTTACCATAGGTTAATAAAACAATGGGCAAGCGTTTCTTATCTGCCTTCAATTTCTATGTTGCTATGATTAGGTCTTGATGGGTTGATTGCAGGTCTCCAGCTTGAATACCACTGAAGGTAGAAACGCCTAGTAAACCTGTTTTTTTTTTTTTTTTTTGTTTTTTTTTTTTAACATTCATTTTAGGCCCTTCTAGAAAGAACAGGATATACTTTAGATGTGACAACTGGTCAAAGAAAATACGGTGGTCCACCTCCTGCCACAATCCACTCTGCACAGCAGCCCTCTGTTGGCACAGAGGTAAAAAAAAACAAAACATCCTTTTATATTTTTTTTTTTTTTTTTTTTTTCCGTTTTCCCTATCTTATCCAGTATTACTTTCTTTTAGATATTTGTGGGCAAGATCCCTAGAGACCTGTTTGAAGATGAGCTTGTTCCATTATTTGAAAAGGCTGGATCAATTTGGGATCTCCGTTTAATGATGGATCCTTTAACTGGTTTAAATAGGGGCTATGCTTTTGTTACATTTTGTACGAAAGAGGCTGCCCAGGAGGCTGTCAAGTTGGTAAGTGTTGTATTCCATTGATATTTAACAAGGTGCATAAAAGTTCTGTGGGGTTTTATTTTTTGTTTAAGTTTGTTACATGATATAAATTGTAGTACAGATTGTGTGTCAATTGACACTGAGGGGTATATTTACTAAACCGGGTTTGAAAAAGCAGAGGTGTTGCCTATAGCAACCAATCAGATTCTTGCTGTCCATTTTGTAGAATGTACTAAATAAACGATGACTAGAAGCTTTTGGCAACATCTCCACTTTTTCAAACCTGCAGTTTAGTAAATATACCTGCCAGTGTTCTTTCCTAACACTGCATTTTGATACAAAACTGCACTCAGTCATAGCAAACAGTCAGCATTTATCTGTTTAGAGCAAGTTAGATATTGAAAGCATATGTCTGGTTGTTGTGGCTTAGTAAAAACTAACCAAATTGAGTTCTTTGCTAATAAGGTATCGTCCACCAGGGCTGGAATCCCAACAGTGCCGCCAAATGTGTGTCCAAGCATGTGAATGTGGGCTGTATTGCCGCTTGACCACCGTCTATGTAGAAGACGTTGCAATTACCGTAAAGTTTTGTCCCATTTCCAGGTATCTGGACCAAACAAACCTTGAATAGGTTGTGTTGATGTAATTGGTCCAGTATATGTCAAAATAGTACACTTTTTACAGACAGACATTTGTCCTTGACCACTGAAGGAAGCATTTGACAGATGTCTTTAAAAAAAAAAAAAAACCCTTCTCTAGACCCAGATTGTTTCACTATCTACAGCCTGGTATCATCCAGATCGTCTATTTCTAGGGAAGGTTATTGAGAAAGTGGTTGCAACTCAATTGGAAAACCTGTCAACCCATGATGTTTATGTTCCTTTCCAGTCAGGGTTCAGGAGACAACATAACTGAAATGGCTCTGGTACGTGTGCTTAAAGATCTTCTGATGGCACGAGACCTTTTATTCCAATCTTAATTCTCATGGACCTCTCGGCAACATGTGTTACCCTGGGATTCTAATAGTGCCTGAAGAATTTATGTGGAGTAAATGGCACTATCCTTAGTTGGTTCAATTCGTTTCTCACTGGTAGGCCACAGAGAGTGCATTAGGACTGTACTCATCTGTACCAGTGTCCCTGTTATGTGTTTTTGACAGGGATCTATCCATCTCCTATACTTTTTGCAGTATACATGCTACCTCTGTGTGTGAGGTGAAATAATCAGACATCCTAGCTTGGACTACGAATGCAATACAGACCATACTCATTCTACCTGTCCTTTGCTCTGGATACTAAGATCCTAATACTAATCCTAAATGGCTGTTTAGCGGAGCTCCAGGAGTGGACGAGTGTCCGTTTGCTGAGATTGAAACCTGATAATACAGAGGTTCTTATTATAGGAGCTAAACATCAAATATCAACAAGCTGGTCTTAAGCTTAGAGAGTTCAGTCTCAAAACTCTGATCATGTGCAGAATGTTGGTGATGTACTTCATTGTTCTTTTAACTTTAAACATCAGGTTTCAGCCATGATCAAATCTCCATTATTTCATCTTAAGAACATAGTCTGAATCAAGCATTTTTTTTTCACTCCGAAGATCTTTCTATACTCGTACATATATTTTTAGCCAAATGCTTGGTACTACTGCAGTGCACTCCACCTCTCTCCCAGAAAAAGAACTGCACAAACTACAGCAGCCAGGCTGTTAACTATCCAGCTGCCATTTCCTTTACTGACTGCCTGTTTCAAGACTATCTTATTGTCATTCAAAGCCTCACACAAACAGGGTCCTGGGTAGTTGAAGCAGCTTTTGATTTCCTATACTCTCTCTTGCTCACTTCATTTTACAAATGAAGGACTACTAAGAATACCTAGAATGTCTCCTACTTAATTTGGGCCTCAAACTTTTAGATTTGCAGCTACTACTCAATCAAACTTGATGCCTCGTACAGTCTGAGAGAGGCCTCCTCCCTAGAAATCTTCAAATACTAACAGAAGTCTTGCCTGTTTACTTATGTATTTAGTTAATGCCTTAATTTTCTGCAAAAAAAAACCAAAACATGCATAGATAGCTCTCTTCTCTATTGTTAATCCTAATATGTTTATTTTGTGTTATGTGGTTTTTAGCATGCAAATCAAAGTGCTTTGAGTCCTATTGGGAGAAAAAGGGCTTAACATATAAATTAATATCATTCTGTTTGTTTGCAGGCTCCTTAAGTCATGGTCTTACAACCTAGTGATTTTGTTGCTAAAATAAATGCAGCTTTTAACCTGCATTTCCCTGCCCATTATGAGCTATGTAGATTCATGTCACTCTGCATTTCTCTAGTTTAAAATCTCTTGTAGGAAATAATTTTCTATACATTATAGGAAAGCATATAGATATTTTTTTATTTTTGTTGCCATGTACAAATTATTTTCTTGTGTTTAGCACCTAAACGGAAATGCCTGATATTTGTTGCTACCACTTGCTCTGTTTTCTTCTCGCTATTCTTTGGGTAATTGAAATTGCCAGAGAACATGGATTATAATAGGAAAGGGAGTAGTAAAAGATTGGGAGGTTACAGTGGTAAACATTTCATCTTTAGCAGTAAAGGGAACATAGACAGTGGGTTATATGTTTCACCCCTTGGAGGCAGGGCACTGGAAAACTAGAACTGAGCACCTCCTTCCTAAGAAATTTCTGCCAGGAATAGTATTTAACAAAATAATTGCTTTATAATGCATGTTTTGGCCTGTGCTAACTAAACATGAATGACCATTTCAATTTAGTCTCCATAATTATCAAAATTTTAAATGTACATTTATTTATTTTTATAGTACAATAACCATGAGATTCGATCAGGAAAACATATTGGTGTATGCATCTCTGTTGCCAATAATAGACTTTTTGTTGGGTCTATTCCAAAAAGTAAAACAAAGGAACAAATTGTTGAAGAATTTAGCAAAGTTACAGGTAAGTTTTAAATTCATGTTCATCAGAATGTACTGTACTCTTTTCACAATTATACACAGCAGTATAATAACTATACATGCATTGTCAGAGCTAAACATATTTTCACGTTCTTGTTAAAGGTACCAATTTTTAGTGCATATACTTTCTCTTCCATAGAGCATTTCATGATTTTTATTTATTTTTTATTTTTCTTGGCACTAGCATGAGTTTAACATTCATGTAATCTTCTAACCATGTTTTATAAAGTGTGTACCATTACAAAGAGTAAGCATTCATTGTGCACGTGTACCCCTCTGTCCTGTCTGTTCAGTATCCATGTTTCATTAAGCTA